>NW_027063741.1:31303-59810 GCF_032884065.1 Artemia franciscana
CAAATGGTAAAGAATGTGATTAAAGGCTCTTTTCCTATGTCAAAAGTTTTAGTTTTCGAGGGTAATAGCTACGTATGTTGAAAAAATGAAGATATTAGACTATTTTATGATTGCAAATGGTAAAGAATGTGATTAAAGGCTCTTTTCCTATGTCAAAAGTTTTAGTTTTCGAGGGTAATAGCTACGTATGTTGGAAAAATGAAGATATTAGACTATTTTATGATTGCAAATGGTGCAGAATGTGATTAAAGGCTCTTTTCCTATGTCAAAACTTTTAGTTTTCGAGGGTAATAGCTACGTATGTTGGAAAAATGAAGATATTAGACTATTTTATGATTGCACATGGTAAAGAAAGTGCTTAAAGGCTCTTTTCCTATTTCAAAAGTTTTAGTTTTCCAGGGTAATAGCTACGTATGTTGAAAAAATGAAGATATTAGACTATTTTATGATTGCAAATGGTAAAGAATGTGATTAAAGGCTCTTTTCCTATGTCAAAGTTTTAGTTTTCGAGGGGTAATAGCTACGTATGTTGGAAAAATGAAGACATTAGACTATTTTATGATTGCACATGTAAAGAATGTGATTAAAGGCTATTTTCCTATGTCTAAAGTTTTAGTTTTCGAGGGTAATAGCTACGTATGTTGAAAAAATGAAGATATTAGACTATTTTGTAATTGCACATGGTAAAAAATGTGCTTAAAGGCTCTTTTCCTATGTCAAAAGTTTTAGTTTTCGAGGGTAATAGCTACGTATGTGAAAAAATAAAGATATTAGACTATTTTATAATTGCAAATGGTAACGAATGTGATTAAAGGCTCTTTTCCTATGTCAAAAGTTTTAGTTTTCGAGGGTAATAACTATGTATGTTGAAAAAATGAAGATATTAGACTATTTTATGATTGCAAATGGTAAAGAATGTGATTAAAGGCTCTTTTCCTATGTCAAAAGTTTTAGTTTCGAGGGTAATAGCTACGTATGTTGGAAAAATGAAGATATTGGACTATTTTATGATTGCAAATGGTAAAGAATGTGATTAAAGGCTCTTTTCCTATGTCAAAAGTTTTAGTTTTCGAGGGTAATAGCTACGTATGTTGAAAAAATGAAGATATTAGACTATTTTATGATTGCAAATGGTAAAGAATGTGATTAAAGGCTCTTTTCCTATTTCAAAAGTTTTCGTTTTTGAGGGTAATAGCTACGTATGTTGGAAAAATGAAGATATTAGACTATTTTATGATTGCACATGGTAAAGAATGTGATTAAAGGCTCTTTTCCTATGTCAAAAGTTTTAGTTTTCGAGGGTAATAGCTACGTATGTTGAAAAAATGAAGATATTAGACTATTTTATGACTGCAAATGGTAAAGAATGTGATTAAAGGCTCTTTTCCTATGTCAAAAGTTTTAGTTTTCGAGGGTAATAGCTACGTATGTTGAAAAAATGAAGATATTAGACTATTTTATGATTGCAAATGGTAAAGAATGTGATTAAAGGCTCTTTTCCTATGTCAAAAGTTTTAGTTTTCGAGGGTAATAGCTACGTATGTTGAAAAAATGAAGATATTAGACTATTTTATGATTGCAAATGGTAAAGAATGTGATTAAATGCTCTTTTCCTATTTCAAAAGTTTTCGTTTTTGAGGGTAATAGCTACGTATGTTGGAAAAATGAAGATATTAGACTATTTTATGATTGCACATGGTAAAGAATGTGATTAAAGGCTCTTTTCCTATGTCAAAAGTTTTAGTTTTCGAGGGTAATAGCTACGTATGTTGAAAAAATGAAGATATTAGACTATTTTATGATTGCAAGTGGTAAAGAATGTGATTAAAGGCTCTTTTCCTATGTCAAAAGTTTTAGTTTTCGAGGGTAATAGCTACGTATGTTGAAAAAATGAAGATATTAGACTATTTTATGACTGCAAATGGTAAAGAATGTGATTAAAGGCTCTTTTCCTATGTCAAAAGTTTTAGGTTTCGAGGGTAATAGCTACGTATGTTGGAAAAATGAAGATATTAGACTATTTTATGATTGCACATGGTAAAGAAAGTGCTTAAAAGCTCTTTTCCTATTTCAAAAGTTTTAGTTTTCCAGGGTAATAGCTACGTATGTTGAAAAAATGAAGATATTAGACTATTTTATGATTGCAAATGGTAAAGAATGTGATTAAAGGCTCTTTTCCTATGTCAAAAGTTTTAGTTTTCGAGGGTAATAGCTACGTATGTTGAAAAAATGAAGATATTAGACTATTTTGTAATTGCACATGGTAAAAAATGTGCTTAAAGGCTCTTTTCCTATGTCAAAAGTTTTAGTTTTCGAGGGTAATAGCTACGTATGTTGGAAAAATGAAGATATTAGACTATTTTATGACTGCAAATGGTAAAGAATGTGATTAAAGGCTCTTTTCCTATGTCAAAAGTTTTAGTTTTCGAGGGTAATAGCTACGTATGTTGAAAAAATGAAGATATTAGACTATTTTATGATTGTAAATGGTAAAGAATGTGATTAAAGGCTCTTTTCCTATGTCAAAAGTTTTAGTTTTCGAGGGTAATAGCTACGTATGTTGAAAAAATGAAGATATTAGACTATTTTATGATTGCAAATGGTAAAGAATGTGATTAAAGGCTCTTTTCCTATGTCAAAACTTTTAGTTTTCGAGGGTAATAGCTACTTATGTTGGAAAAATGAAGATATTAGACTATTTTATGATTGCAAATGGTAAAGAATGTGATTAAAGGCTCTTTTCCTATGTCAAAACTTTTAGTTTTCGAGGGTAATAGCTACGTATGTTGGAAAAATGAAGATATTAGACTATTTTATGATTGCACATGGTAAAGAAAGTGCTTAAAGGCTCTTTTCCTATGTCAAAAGTTTTAGTTTTCGAGGGTAATAGCTACGTATGTTGAAAAAATGAAGATATTAGACTATTTTATGATTGCAAATGGTAAAGAATGTGATTAAAGGCTCTTTTCCTATGTCAAAAGTTTTAGTTTTCGAGGGTAATAGCTACGTATGTTGGAAAAATGAAGATATTAGACTATTTTATGATTGCAAATGGTAAAGAATGTGATTAAAGGCTCTTTTCCTATGTCAAAACTTTTAGTTTTCGAGGGTAATAGCTACGTATGTTGGAAAAATGAAGATATTAGACTATTTTATGATTGCACATGGTAAAGAAAGTGCTTAAAGGCTCTTTTCCTATTTCAAAAGTTTTAGTTTTCCAGGGTAATAGCTACGTATGTTGAAAAAATGAAGATATTAGACTATTTTATGATTGCAAATGGTAAAGAATGTGATTAAAGGCTCTTTTCCTATGTCAAAAGTTTTAGTTTTCGAGGGTAATAGCTACGTATGTTGGAAAAATGAAGATATTAGACTATTTTATGATTGCACATGGTAAAGAATGTGATTAAAGGCTATTCTCCTATGTCTAAAGTTTTAGTTTTCGAGGGTAATAGCTACGTATGTTGAAAAAATGAAGATATTAGACTATTTTGTAATTGCACATGGTAAAAAATGTGCTTAAAGGCTCTTTTCCTATGTCAAAAGTTTTAGTTTTCGAGGGTAATAGCTACGTATGTTGAAAAAATAAAGATATTAGACTATTTTATAATTGCAAATGGTAACGAATGTGATTAAAGGCTCTTTTCCTATGTCAAAAGTTTTAGTTATCGAGGGTAATAACTACGTATGTTGAAAAAATGAAGATATTAGACTATTTTATGATTGCAAATGGTAAAGAATGTGATTAAAGGCTCTTTTCCTATGTCAAAAGTTTTAGTTTTCGAGGGTAATAGCTACGTATGTTGGAAAAATGAAGATATTAGACTATTTTATGATTGCAAATGGTAAAGAATGTGATTAAAGGCTCTTTTCCTATGTCAAAAGTTTTAGTTTTCGAGGGTAATAGCTACGTATGTTGAAAAAATGAAGATATTAGACTATTTTATGATTGCAAATGGTAAAGAATGTGATTAAAGGCTCTTTTCCTATGTCAAAACTTTTAGTTTTCGAGGGTAATAGCTACGTATGTTGGAAAAATGAAGATATTAGACTATTTTATGATTGTACATGGTAAAGAAAGTGCTTAAAGGCTCTTTTCCTATTTCAAAAGTTTTAGTTTTCCAGGGTAATAGCTACGTATGTTGAAAAAATGAAGATATTAGACTATCTTATGATTGCAAATGGTAAAGAATGTGATTAAAGGCTCTTTTCCTATGTCAAAAGTTTTAGTTTTCGAGGGTAATAGCTACGTATGTTGGAAAAATGAAGATATTAGACTATTTTATGATTGCACATGGTAAAGAATTTGATTAAAGGCTATTTTCCTATGTCTAAAGTTTTAGTTTTCGAGGGTAATAGCTACGTATGTTGAAAAAATAAAGATATTAGACTATTTTATAATTGCAAATGGTAACGAATATGATTAAAGGCTCTTTTCCTATGTCAAAAGTTTTAGTTTTCGAGGGTAATAACTACGTATGTTGAAAAAATGAAGATATTAGACTATTTTATGATTGCAAATGGTAAAGAATGTGATTAAAGGCTCTTTTCCTATGTCAAAAGTTTTAGTTTTCGAGGGTAATAGCTACGTATGTTGAAAAAATGAAGATATTAGACTATTTTATGATTGCAAATGGTAAAGAATGTGATTAAAGGCTCTTTTCCTATGTCAAAAGTTTTAGTTTTCGAGGGTAATAGCTACGTATGTTGAAAAAATGAAGATATTAGACTATTTTATGATTGCAAATGGTAAAGAATGTGATTAAAGGCTCTTTTCCTATTTCAAAAGTTTTCGTTTTTGAGGGTAATAGCTACGTATGTTGGAAAAATGAAGATATTAGACTATTTTATGATTGCACATGGTAAAGAATGTGATTAAAGGCTCTTTTCCTATGTCAAAAGTTTTAGTTTTCGAGGGTAATAGCTACGTATGTTGAAAAAATGAAGATATTAGACTATTTTATGATTGCAAATGGTAAAGAATGTGATTATAGGCTCTTTTCCTATGTCAAAAGTTTTAGTTTTCGAGGGTATTAGCTACGTATGTTGAAAAAATGAAGATATTAGACTATTTTATGACTGCAAATGGTAAAGAATGTAATTAAAGGCTCTTTTCCTATGTCAAAAGTTTTAGTTTTCGAGGGTAATAGCTACGTATGTTGAAAAAATGAAGATATTAGACTATTTTATGATTGCAAATGGTAAAGAATGTGATTAAAGGCTCTTTTCCTATTTCAAAAGTTTTCGTTTTTGAGGGTAATAGCTACGTATGTTTGAAAAATGAAGATATTAGACTATTTTATGATTGCACCTGGTAAAGAATGTGATTAAAGGCTCTTTTCCTATGTCAAAAGTTTTAGTTTCGAGGGTAATAGCTACGTATGTTGAAAAAATGAAGATATTAGACTATCTTATGATTGCAAATGGTAAAGAATGTGATTAAAGGCTCTTTTCCTATGTCAAAAGTTTTAGTTTTTGAGGGTAATAGCTACGTATGTTGGAAAAATGAAGATATTAGACTATTTTATGATTGCACATGGTAAAGAATGTGATTAAAGGCTATTTTCCTATGTCTAAAGTTTTAGTTTTCGAGGGTAATAGCTACGTATGTTGAAAAAATGAAGATATTAGACTATTTTGTAATTGCACATGGTAAAAAATGTGCTTAAAGGCTCTTTTCCTATGTCAAAAGTTTTAGTTTTCGAGGGTAATAGCTACGTATGTTGAAAAAATAAAGATATTAGACTATTTTATAATTGCAAATGGTAACGAATGTGATTAAAGGCTCTTTTCCTATGTCAAAAGTTTTAGTTTTCGAGGGTAATAACTACGTATGTTGAAAAAAATGAAGATATTAGACTATTTTATGATTGCAAATGGTAAAGAATGTGATTAAAGGCTCTTTTCCTATGTCAAAAGTTTTAGTTTTCGAGGGTAATAGCTACGTATGTTGAAAAAATGAAGATATTAGACTATTTTATGATTGTAAATGGTAAGGAATGTGATTAAAGGCTCTTTTCCTATGTCAAAAGTTTTAGTTTTCGAGGGTAATAGCTACGTATGTTGAAAAAATGAAGATATTAGACTATTTTATGATTGCAAATGGTAAAGAATGTGATTAAAGGCTCTTTTCCTATTTCAAAAGTTTTCGTTTTTGAGGGTAATAGCTACGTATGTTGGAAAAATGAAGATATTAGACTATTTTATGATTGCACATGGTAAAGAATGTGATTAAAGGCTCTTTTCCTATGTCAAAAGTTTTAGTTTTCGAGGGTAATAGCTACGTATGTTGAAAAAATGAAGATATTAGACTATTTTATGATTGCAAATGGTAAAGAATGTGATTAAAGGCTCTTTTCCTATGTCAAAAGTTTTAGTTTTCGAGGGTATTAGCTACGTATGTTGAAAAAATGAAGATAATAGACTATTTTATGACTGCAAATGGTAAAGAATGTGATTAAAGGCTCTTTTCCTATGTCAAAAGTTTTAGTTTTCGAGGGTAATAGCTACGTATGTTGAAAAAATGAAGATATTAGACTATTTTATGATTGCAAATGGTAAAGAATGTGATTAAAGGCTCTTTTCCTATTTCAAAAGTTTTCGTTTTTGAGGGTAATAGCTACGTATGTTGGAAAAATGAAGATATTAGACTATTTTATGATTGCACATGGTAAAGAATGTGATTAAAGGCTCTTTTCCTATGTCAAAAGTTTTAGTTTTCGAGGGTAATAGCTACGTATGTTGAAAAAATGAAGATATTAGACTATTTTATGATTGCAAATGGTAAAGAATGTGATTAAAGGCTCTTTTCCTATGTCAAAAGTTTTAGTTTTCGAGGGTAATAGCTACGTATGTTGAAAAAATGAAGATATTAGACTATTTTATGATTGCAAATGGTAAAGAATGTGATTAAAGGCTCTTTTCCTATTTCAAAAGTTTTCGTTTTTGAGGGTAATAGCTACGTATGTTGGAAAAATGAAGATATTAGACTATTTTATGATTGCACATGGTGAAGAATGTGATTAAAGGCTCTTTTCCTATGTCAAAAGTTTTAGTTTTCGAGGGTAATAGCTACGTATGTTGAAAAAATGAAGATATTAGACTAATTTATGATTGCAAATGGTAAAGAATGTGATTAAAGGCTCTTTTCCTATGTCAAAAGTTTTAGTTTTCGAGGGTAATAGCTACGTATGTTGGAAAAATGAAGATATTAGACTATTTTATGATTGCAAATGGTAAAGAATGTGATTAAAGGCTCTTTTCCTATGTCAAAACTTTTAGTTTTCGAGGGTAATAGCTACGTATGTTGGAAAAATGAAGATATTAGACTATTTTATGATTGCACATGGTAAAGAAAGTGCTTAAAGGCTCTTTTCCTATGTCAAAAGTTTTAGTTTTCGAGGGTAATAGCTACGTATGTTGAAAAAATGAAGATATTAGACTATTTTATGATTGTAAATGGTTAAGAATGTGATTAAAGGCTCTTTTCCTATGTCAAAAGTTTTAGTTTTCGAGGGTAATAGCTACGTATGTTGAAAAAATGAAGATATTAGACTATTTTATGATTGCAAATGGTAAAGAATGTGATTAAAGGCTCTTTTCCTATGTCAAAAGTTTTAGTTTTCGAGGGTAATAGCTACGTATGTTGGAAAAATGAAGATATTAGACTATTTATGATTGCAAATGGTAAAGAATGTGATTAAAGGCTCTTTTCCTATGTCAAAACTTTTAGTTTTCGAGGGTAATAGCTACGTATGTTGGAAAAATGAAGAAATTAGACTATTTTATGATTGCACATGGTAAAGAAAGTGCTTAAAGGCTCTTTTCCTATTTCAAAAGTTTTAGTTTTCCAGGGTAATAGCTACGTATGTTGAAAAAATGAAGATATTAGACTATTTTATGATTGCAAATGGTAAAGAATGTGATTAAAGGCTCTTTTCCTATGTCAAAAGTTTTAGTTTTCGAGGGTAATAGCTACGTATGTTGGAAAAATGAAGATATTAGACTATTTTATGATTGCACATGGTAAAGAATGTGATTAAAGGCTATTTTCCTATGTCTAAAGTTTTAGTTTTCGAGGGTAATAGCTACGTATGTTGAAAAAATGAAGATATTAGACTATTTTGTAATTGCACATGGTAAAAAATGTGCTTAAAAGCTCTTTTCCTATGTCAAAAGTTTTAGTTTTCGAGGGTAATAGCTACGTATGTTGAAAAAATAAAGATATTAGACTATTTTATAATTGCAAATGGTAACGAATGTGATTAAAGGCTCTTTTCCTATGTCAAAAGTTTTAGTTTTCGAGGGTAATAACTACGTATGTTGAAAAAATGAAGATATTAGACTATTTTATGATTGCAAATGGTAAAGAATGTGATTAAAGGCTCTTTTCCTATGTCAAAAGTTTTAGTTTCGAGGGTAATAGCTACGTATGTTGGAAAAATGAAGATATTAGACTATTTTATGATTGCAAATGGTAAAGAATGTGATAAAAGGCTCTTTTCCTATTTTAAAAGTTTTAGTTTTCGAGGGTAATAGCTACGTATGTTAAAAAATGAAGATATTAGACTATTTTATGATTGCAAATGGTAAAGAATGTGATTAAAGGCTCTTTTCCTATGTCAAAAGTTTTAGTTTTCTAGGGTAATAGCTACGTATGTTGAAAAAATGAAGATATTAGACTATTTTATGATTGCAAATGGTAAAGAATGTGATTAAAGGCTCTTTTCCTATTTCAAAAGTTTTAGTTTTTGAGGGTAATAGCTACGTATGTTGAAAAAATGAAGATTTTAGACTATTTTATGATTGCACATGGTAAAGAATGTGATTAAAGACTCTTTTCCTATGTCAAAAGTTTTAGTTTTCGAGGGTAATAGCTACGTTTGTTGAAAAAATGAAGATATTAGACTATTTTATGATTGCAAATGGTAAAGAATGTGATTAAAGGCTCTTTTCCTATGTCAAAAGTTTTAGATTTTGAGGGTAATAGCTACGTAAGTTGAAAAAATGAAGATATTAGACTATTTTATGATTGTAAATGGTAAAGAATGTGATTAAAGGCTCTTTTCCTATGTCAAAAGTTTTAGTTTTCAAGGGTAATAGCTACGTATGTTGAAAAAATGAAGATATTAGACTATTTTATGATTGCAAATGGTAAAGAATGTGATTAAAGGCTCTTTTCCTATGTCAAAAGTTTTAGTTTTCGAGGGTAATAGCTACGTATGTTGAAAAAATGAAGATATTAGACTATTTTATGATTGCAAATGGTAAAGAATGTGATTAAAGGCTCTTTTCCTATTTTCAAAAGTTTTAGTTTTCGAGGGTAATAGCTACGTATGTTGAAAAAATGAAGATATTAGACTATTTTATGATTGCAAATGGTAAAGAATGTGATTAAAGGCTCTTTTCCTATTTCAAAAGTTTTAGTTTTCAGGGTAATAGCTACGTATGTTGAAAAAATGAAGATATTAGACTATTTTATGATTGCAAATGGTAAAGAATGTGATTAAAGGCTCTTTTCCTATGTCAAAAGTTTTAGTTTTCGAGGGTAATAGCTACGTATGTTGAAAAAATGAAGATATTAGACTATTTTATGATTGTAAATGGTAAAGAATGTGATTAAAGGCTCTTTTCCTATGTCAAAAGTTTTAGTTTTCGAGGGTAATAGCTACGTATGTTGAAAAAATGAAGATATTAGACTATTTTATAATTGCAAATGGTAAAGAATGTGATTAAAGGCTCTTTTCCTATGTCAAAAGTTTTAGTTTTCGAGGGTAATAGCTACGTATGTTGAAAAAATGAAGATATTAGACTATTTTATGATTGCAAATGGTAAAGAATGTGATTAAAGGCTCTTTTCCTATGTCAAAAGTTTTAGTTTTCGAGGGTATAGCTACGTATGTTGAAAAATGAAGATATTAGACTATTTTATGATTGCAAATGGTAAAGAATGTGATTAAAGGCTCTTTTCCTATTTTCAAAAGTTTTAGTTTTCGAGGGTAATAGCTACGTATGTTGAAAAAATGAAGATATTAGACTATTTTATGATTGCAAATGGTAAAGAATGTGATTAAAGGCTCTTTTCCTATGTCAAAAGTTTTAGTTTTCGAGGGTAATAGCTACGTATGTTGAAAAATGAAGATATTAGACTATTTTATGATTGCAATGGTAAAGAATGTGATTAAAGGCTCTTTTCCTATTTCAAAAGTTTTAGTTTTCAGGGTAATAGCTACGTATGTTGGAAAAATGAAGATATTAGACTATTTTATGATTGCAAATGGTAAAGAATGTGATTAAAGGCTCTTTTCCTATTTCAAAAGTTTTAGTTTTCGAGGGTAATAGCTACGTATGTTGAAAAAATGAAGATATTAGACTATTTTATGATTGCAAATGGTAAAGAATGTGATTAAAGGCTCTTTTCCTATGTCAAAAGTTTTATTTTTCGAGGGTAATAGCTACGTATGTTGAAAAAATGAAGATATTAGACTATTTTATGATTGCAAATGGTAAAGAATGTGATTAAAGGCTCTTTTCCTATGTCAAAAGTTTTAGTTTTCGAGGGTAATAGCTACGTATGTTGAAAAAATGAAGATATTAGACTATTTTATGATTGCAAATGGTAAAGAATGTGATTAAAGGCTCTTTTCCTATGTCAAAAGTTTTAGTTTTCGAGGGTAATAGCTACGTATGTTGAAAAAATGAAGATATTAGACTATTTTATGATTGCACATGGTAAAGAATGTGATTAAAGGCTCTTTTCCTTGTCAAAAGTTTTAGTTTTCGAGGGTAATAGCTACGTATGTTGAAAAAATGAAGATATTAGACTATTTTATGATTGCAAATGGTAAAGAATGTGATTAAAGGCTCTTTTCCTATTTCAAAAGTTTTAGTTTTCGAGGGTAATAGCTACGTATGTTGAAAAAATGAAGATATTAGACTATTTTATGATTGCAAATGGTAAAGAATGTGATTAAAGGCTCTTTTCCTATTTCAAAAGTTTTAGTTTTCGAGGGTAATAGCTACGTATGTTGAAAAATGAAGATATTAGACTATTTTATGATTGCAAATGGTAAAGAATGTGATTAAAGGCTCTTTTCCTATGTCAAAAGTTTTAGTTTTCGAGGGTAATAGCTACGTATGTTGAAAAAATGAAGATATTAGACTATTTTATGATTGCAAACATGGTAAAGAATGTGATTAAAGGCTCTTTTCCTATGTCAAAAGTTTTAGTTTTCGAGGGTAATAGCTACGTATGTTGAAAAAATGAAGATATTAGACTATTTTATGATTGCAAATGGTAAAGAATGTGATTAAAGGCTCTTTTCCTATGTCAAAAGTTTTAGTTTTCGAGGGTAATAGCTACGTATGTTGAAAAAATGAAGATATTAGACTATTTTATGATTGCAAATGGTAAAGAATGTGATTAAAGGCTCTTTTCCTATTTCAAAAGTTTTAGTTTTCGAGGGTAATAGCTACGTATGTTGAAAAAATGAAGATATTAGACTATTTTATGATTGCAAATGGTAAAGAATGTGATTAAAGGCTCTTTTCCTATGTCAAAAGTTTTAGTTTTCGAGGGTAATAGCTACGTATGTTGAAAAAATGAAGATATTAGACTATTTTATGATTGCAAATGGTAAAGAATGTGATTAAAGGCTCTTTTCCTATGTCAAAAGTTTTAGTTTTCGAGGGTAATAGCTACGTATGTTGAAAAAATGAAGATATTAGACTATTTTATGATTGCAAATGGTAAAGAATGTGATTAAAGGCTCTTTTCCTATGTCAAAAGTTTTAGTTTTCGAGGGTAATAGCTACGTATGTTGAAAAAATGAAGATATTAGACTATTTTATGATTGCAAATGGTAAAGAATGTGATTAAAGGCTCTTTTCCTATGTCAAAAGTTTTAGTTTTCGAGGGTAATAGCTACGTATGTTGAAAAAATGAAGATATTAGACTATTTTATGATTGCAAATGGTAAAGAATGTGATTAAAGGCTCTTTTCCTATTTCAAAAGTTTTAGTTTTCGAGGGTAATAGCTACGTATGTTGAAAAAATGAAGATATTAGACTATTTTATGATTGCAAATGGTAAAGAATGTGATTAAAGGCTCTTTTCCTATTTCAAAAGTTTTAGTTTTCGAGGGTAATAGCTACGTATGTTGAAAAAATGAAGATATTAGACTATTTTATGATTGCAAATGGTAAAGAATGTGATTAAAGGCTCTTTTCCTATTTCAAAAGTTTTAGTTTTCGAGGGTAATAGCTACGTATGTTGAAAAAATGAAGATATTAGACTATTTTATGATTGCAAATGGTAAAGAATGTGATTAAAGGCTCTTTTCCTATGTCAAAAGTTTTAGTTTTCGAGGGTAATAGCTACGTATGTTGAAAAAATGAAGATATTAGACTATTTTATAATTGCAAATGGTATTATTAGATTGCAAAATAGATATTAGACTATTTTATGATTGCACATGGTAAAGAATGTGATTAAAGGCTCTTTTCCTATTTTAAAAGTTTTAGTTTTCGAGGGTAATAGCTACGTATGTTGAAAAAATGAAGATATTAGACTATTTTATAATTGCAAATGGTAAAGAATGTGATTAAAGGCTCTTTCCCTATGTCAAAAGTTTTAGTTTTCGAGGGTAATAGCTACGTATGTTGAAAGAATGAAGATATTAGACTATTTTATGATTGCAAATGGTAAAGAATGTGATTAAAGGCTCTTTTCCTATTTCAAAAGTTTTATTTTTCGAGGGTTATAGCTACGTATGTTGAAAAAAAGAAGATATTAGACAATTTTATGATTGCAAATGGTAAAGAATGTGATAAAAGGCTCTTTTCCTATTTTAAAAGTTTTAGTTTTCGAGGGTAATAGCTATGTATGTTGAAAAAATGAAGATATTAGACTATTTTATGATTGCGAATGGTAAAGAATGTGATTAAAGGCTCTTTTCCTATGTCAAAAGTTTTAGTTTTCGTGGATAATAGCTACTTATGTTGTAAAAATGAAGATATTAGACTATTTTATGATTGCAAATGGTAAAGAATGTGATTAAAGGCTCTTTTCCTATTTCAAAAGTTTTAGTTTTCGAGGGTAAGAGCTTTGTCTGTGGAAAAAATGAAGATATTAGACAATTTTATGATTGCTCATGGTAAATAATGTGATTAAAGACTCTTTTCCCATTTCAAAAGTTTTAGTTTTTGAGGGTAATAGCTACGTATGTTGAAAAAATGAAGATATTAGACTATTTTATGATTGCAAATGGTAAAGAATGTGATTAAAGGCTCTTTTCCTATGTCAAAAGTTTTATTTTTCGATGGTAATAGCTACGTATGTTGAAAAAATGAAGATATTAGACAATTTTATGATTGCACATGGTAAAGAATGTGATTAAAGGCTATTTTCCTATGTCAAAAGTTTTAGTTTTCGAGGGTAATAGCTACGTATGTTGAAAAAATGAAGATATTATACTATTTTATGATTGCAAATGGTAAAGAATGTGATTAAAGGCTCTTTTCCTATGTCAAAAGTTTTAGTTTTCGAGGGTAATAGCAACTTAAGTTGAAAAAATGAAGATATTAGACTATTTTATGATTGCACATGGTAAAGAATGTGATTAAAGGCTCTTTTCCTATTTCAAAAGTTTTAGTTTTCGAGGGTAATAGCTACGTATGTTGAAAAAATTAAGATATTAGACTATTTTATGATTGCAAATGGTAAATAATGTGATTAAAGGCTCTTTTCCTATTTCAAAAGTTTTAGTTTTCGGGGATAATAGCTACGTATGTTGAAAAAATGAAGATATTAGACTATTTTATGATTGCAAATGGTAAAGAATGTGATTAAAGGCTCTTTTCCTATTTCAAAAGTTTTAGTTTTCGAGGGTAATAGCTACGTATGTTGAAAGAATGAAGATATTAGACTGTTTTATGATTGCAAATGGTAAAGAATGTGATTAAAGGCTCTTTTCCTATGTCAAAAGTTTTAGTTTTCGAGGGTAATAGCTACGTATGTTGAAAAAATGAAGATTTTAGACTATTTTATGATTGCACATGGTAAAGAATGTGATTAAAGGCTCTTTTCCTATATTAAAAGTTTTAGTTTTCGAGGGTAATAGCTACGTATGTTGAAAAAATGAAGATATTAGACTATTTTATGATTGCAAATGGTAAAGAATGTGATTAAAGGCTCTTTTCCTATGTCAAAAGTTTTAGTTTTTGAGGGTAATAGCTACGTATGTTGAAAAAATGAAGATATTAGACTATTTTATGATTGCAAATGGTAAAGAATGTGATTAAAGGCTCTTTTACTATGTCAAAAGTTTTAGTTTTTGAGGGTAATAGCTACGTATGTTGAAAAAATGAAGATATTAGACTATTTTATGATTGCAAATGGTAAAGAATGTGATTAAAGGCTCTTTTCCTCTTTCAAAAGTTTTAGTTTTTGAGGTTAATAGCTACGTATGTTGAAAAAATGAAGATATTAGACTATTTTATGATTGCAAATGGTGAAGAATGTGATTAAAGGCTCTTTTCCTATTTTAAAAGTTTTAGTTTTCGAGGGTAATAGCTATGTCTGTGGAAAAAATGAAGATATTAGACTATTTTATGATTGCACATGGTAAAGAATGTGATTAAAGGCTCTTTTCCTATGTCAAAAGTTTTAGTTTTCGAAGGTAATAGCTACGTATGTTGAAAAACTGAAGATATTAGACTATTTTATGATTTCAAATGGTAAAGAATGTGATTAAAGGCTCTTTTCCTATTTCAAAAGTTTTAGTTTTCGAGGGTAATAGCTGCGTATGTTGAAAAAATGAAGATATTAGACTATTTTATGATTGCAAATGGTAAAGAATGTGATTAAAGGCTCTTTTCCTATTTTAAAAGTTTTAGTTTTCGAGGGTAATAGCTACGTATGTTGAAAAAATGAAGATATTAGACAATTTTATGATTGCACATGGTAAAGAATGTGATTAAAGGCTCTTTTCCTATTTCAAAAGTTTTAGTTTTCGAGGGTAATAGCTATGTCTGTGGAAAAAATGAAGATATTAGACTGTTTTATGATTGCAAATGGTAAAGAATGTGATTAAAGGCTCTTTTCCTATTTCAAAAGTTTTAGTTTTCGAGGGTAATAGCTACGTATGTTGAAAAAATGAAGATATTAGACTATTTTATGATTGCAAATGGTAAAGAATGTGATTAAAGGCTCTTTTCCTATGTCAAAAGTTTTAGTTTTCGAGGGTAATAGCTACGTATGTTGAAAAAATGAAGATATTAGACTATTTTATGATTGCAAATGGTAAGGAATGTGATTAAAGGCTCTTTTCCTATTTCAAAAGTTATTTTTTTTCGAGGGTAATAGCTACGTATGTTGAAAAAATGAAGATATTAGACAATTTTATGATTGCAAATGGTAAAGAATGTGATTAAAGGCTCTTTTTCTATTTTAAAAGTTTTAGTTTTCGAGGGTAATAGCTACGTATGTTGAAAAAATGAAGATATTAGACTATTTTATGATTGCAAATGGTAAAGAATGTGATTAAAGGCTCTTTTACTATGTCAAAAGTTTTAGTTTTTGAGGGTAATAGCTACGTATGTTGAAAAAATGAAGATATTAGACTATTTTATGATTGCAAATGGTAAAGAATGTGATTAAAGGCTCTTTTCCTATGTCAAAAGTTTTAGTTTTCGAGGGTAATAGCTACCTATGTTGAAAAAATGAAGATATTAGACTATTTTATGATTGTAAATGGTAAAGAATGTGATTAAAGGCTCTTTTCCTATTTCAAAAGTTTTAGTTTTCGAGGGTAATAGCTACGAATGTTGAAAAAATAAAGATTTTAGACTATTTTATGATTGCACATGGTAAAGAATGCGATTAAAGGCTCTTTTCCTACGTCAAAAGTTTTAGTTTTCGAGGGTAATAGCTACGTATGTTGAAAAAATGAAGATATTAGACTATTTTATGATTGCAAATGGTAAAGAATGTGATTAAAGGCTCTTTTCCTATGTCAAAAGTTTTAGTTTTTGAGGGTAATAGCTACGTATGTTGAAAAAATGAAGATATTAGACTATTTTATGATGGCAAATGGTAAAGAATTTGATTAAAGGCTCTTTTCCTATTTCAAAAGTTTTAGTTTTCGAGGGTAATAGCTACGTATGTTGAAAAAATGAAGATATTAGACTATTTTATGATTGCAAATGGTAAAGAATGTGATTAAAGGCTCTTTTCCTCTTTCAAAAGTTTTAGTTTTCGAGGGTAATAGCTACGTATGTTGAAAAAATGAAGATATTAGACTATTTTATGATTGCAAATGGTGAAGAATGTGATTAAAGGCTCTTTTAATATTTCAAAAGTTTTAGTTTTCGAGGGTAATAGCTATGTCTGTGGAAAAAATGAAGATATTAGACTATTTTATGATTGCACATGGTAAAGAATGTGATTAAAGGCTCTTTTCCTATGTCAAAAGTTTTAGTTTTCGAGGGTAATAGCTACGTATGTTGAAAAAATGAAGATATTAGACTATTTTATGATTGCAAATGGTAAAGAATGTGATTAAAGGCTCTTTCCCTATGTCAAAAGTTTTAGTTTTTGAGGGTAATAGCTACGTATGTTGAAAAAATGAAGATATTAGACTATTTTATGATTGCAAATGGTAAAGAATGTGATTAAAGGCTCTTTTCCTATTTCAAAAGTTTTAGTTTTCGATGGTACTAGCTACGTATGTTGAAAAAATGAAGATATTAGACTATTTTATGATTGCAAATGGTAAAGAATGTGATTAAAGGCTCTTTTCCTCTTTCAAAAGTTTTAGTTTTCGAGGGTAATAGCTACGTATGTTGAAAAAATGAAGATATTAGACTATTTTATGATTGCAAATGGTGAAGAATGTGATTAAATGCTCTTTTCCTATTTCAAAAGTTTTAGTTTTCGAGGGTAATAGCTATGTCTGTGGAAAAAATTGAAGATATTAGACTATTTTATGATTGCACAGGATAAAGAATGTGATTAAAGCCTCTTTTCCTATGTCAAAAGTTTTAGTTTTTGAGGGTAATAGCTATGTGTGTTGAAAAAATGAAGATATTAGACTATTTTATGATTGCAAATGGTAAAGAATGTGATTAAATGCTCTTTTCCTTTGTCAAAAGTTTTAGTTTTCGAGGGTAATAGCTACGTATGTTGAAAAAATGAAGATATTAGACTATTTTATGATTGCAAATGGTAAAGAATGTGATTAAAGGCTCTTTTCCTATTTCAAAAGTTTTTTTTTTTCGAGGGTAATAGCTACGTATGTTGAAAAAATGAAGATATTAGACAATTTTATGATTGCAAATGGTAAAGAATGTGATTAAAGGCTCTTTTCCTATTTTAAAAGTTTTAGTTTTCGAGGGTAATAGCTACGTTTGTTGAAAAAATGAAGATATTAGACTATTTTATGATTGCAAATGGTAAAGAATGTGATTAAAGGCTCTTTTCCTATTTCAAAAGTTTTAGTTTTCGAGGCTAATAGCTACGTATGTTGAAAAAATGAAGATATTAGACTATTTTATGATTGCAAATGGTAAAGAATGTGATTAAAGGCTCTTTTCCTATGTCAAAAGTTTTAGTTTTCGAGGGTAATAGCTACGTATGTTGAAAAAATGAAGATATTAGACTATTTTATGATTGCAAATGGTAAAGAATGTGATTAAAGGCTCTTTTCCTATGTCAAAAGTTTTAGTTTTCGAGGGTAATAGCTACGTATGTTGAAAAAATGAAGATATTAGACTATTTTATGATTGCAAATGGTAAAGAATGTGATTAAGGCCGGACGCTCCTCCAAAAATTATACTGCCTGTTAGTTCTTTTTCAATCGCGGCATATCACACAAATACTCAAGGTTATCAGATTTCACTGCCGTCATTAAACTCAAGGGGCTTCTCACTGAAAATTACGACTAATGTATATTCATTCTTCGTAATTCGACAAGTAAATAGGAATATTTATTTGGAAAAGAACTATTATTCTAGGAGAAAATTAGAGAAATTATTATTCGAGATTTTTTTTTGGAGGAGGGGGGTTCAGCTCTTACGAAAGAAATACCAGGAAAACACAGAAAAATTAAACATTTCGCTGAGAAAATTAAGCATTATACAAATTTAAGGTGGGTGAATCCCTCGCCTGCGCGTGTGCCTGTGGTCTGGTCATCATTATTTGCCAGGAGACGCGGTATAAAATTGTGGAAATTACAAATAAAAAGTACACATTTTCGGGTTTTTACTTCATGCAGACCTATTTAGAAAAATATAATTTAAATAATTGCTCGCAGCGAAGTGACAAATTTATTTCATTTTATCAAAAAGTTCGTGGTAACGAACTGTACTAAGGAGCGACCCGGCTCAATAGTAACCAAAACTCTAAAAAACGGATTTTTGATACCAATAGCTACATGAACAAAATTGCATTTTAATGCTGACTTTAAATATATGAGATACCTATCTAAAATTACGAGTCTAAGAAAAATTGCCTTATTTTAGAAAATAGAGGGAAACACCCGATAAAAGTAATAAAACCAAAATTACACCCATCCGAATCAGCCTATCAGGGAACCCTACCGTGGAAGTGTTAAGCTTCTATCAGCAAAAATATGGATTTTTTTTTTCCAGGGGTGATTATATCGAACCAGTTGTCATAGAATGTTGCGAGCGGGCTCATTCCAACGGAAATGAAGTTATATACAAGTGAATTATATATAAAAAATGAAGTATATAGTACCCTTTTTAAGTGATCTAAAAAATTGGAGGGCACCTAGGCCTCCTCCCACGCTAATTATTTTCCCACAGTCACCCGATTAAAATTGTGAGATAGCCATTTTATTCAGCATAGTCGAAAAACCTTATAACTATGTCTTTGGGGACGACTTATTCCACCAGAATCCCCGTGGAAGGGGCTACAAGTTACAAACTTTGATTAGTGTTTATATAGTAATGGTTATTGGGAAATGTACAGACGTTTTCAGGAGGATTTTTGGTTGGGGGGGGGGTTTAGAACAGGGGGTTATGTTGGGGGAACTTTCCATGGAGGAATTTGTCATGGGGAAGAAAATTTCCATGAAGGGAGCGCAGGATTTTCTAGCCTTATTTCAAAATAGAACAATACAAAAATAAATATGAAACAGTTTTTTCAACTGAAAGTAAGGAGCAGCATTAAAATTTAACACTAACAGAATACAGAAGTTCGTTACGTAAGCTAACTCGTAAGTTACGTAGATCTTTTACTAGCAAAAACGTTCGTAGAATATTAAAAGTTCTAGTTCTAGTTGCCTTTTTAAGTAACCAAAACATTGGAGGGCAACTAAGCCTCCTCCCCTGCTCCTTTTTTCTCAAAGTGATTCTATCAAAATTATGAGAAAGCCATATAAATATGAAATTTCGTTTTAATTATTCATCTGTGGAGAGCCAAAATCAAAACATGCATTAGTTCAAAAACGTTCAGATATTAAATAAAAAAAAGACATGTTTTTAACTGAAAGCAAGGAGCAACATTAAAACTTAAAACGAATATAAATTAATTTGTATGTGAAAGGGGCTGCTCCCTCCTCAACGCCCCGCTCTTTACGCTAAAGTTTTACTCTTTCTCTCAATTCTACTTTTAAAACAGTAAAAAACTTTAGCGTAAAAAGCGGGGCGTTGAGGAGGGAGCAGCCCCTTTCATATACGAAGTGATTTCTGATCGTTTAAGTTTTAATGTCGCTCCTTACTTTCAGTTAAAAAAAAAACTTATTTTTTTTTATTTAGCTTATCCATACGGGTTCATTAAAAAATATTCTAAAGTTCGATTGTTGCTTGAGTATTTGTATATCTGAATTTGTACTCGGATAAGACTGTAATGACACATGATAACTACCCATACTTAGCACAGTTGGATTTATATAAACGGTTCTCGTATCTCCATACTTCTTGGCAACCTTCCGTCGACAATTTCTGGTAACAGAGCCTCAAAATAAATTTTTTTAGATTTGGCAGCATTTTGTTAGACCAGAATCCACGTTCACGACCAATCTTTTCATAATATAATTCCTCTTCCCCTAAAAATATTACAAAGTATACAAAATCAATGTCACAACATTCCAATTGCATTTGAACTTGGTAATAGTAGTCATGTGTTCTTTTCAGCCTTATTTCACTATTAACTTTCTTTTCAAGACATATATTTTTAAGCGCTATCCACTCTTCCAATGTAAGCCCTTTTGCTGTCAAAGGGCACTTCACCTCCAAAAGAGCCTTCTCACCCGAAGGAAAAATTGCTATCCCGCCCAGACTGGCCCCTAGAAACCCATATTCCTTTTGAATGAAAAGCCCAGCAGAGTTCACAATGCAACCCATTTTCTTTACAAAACCTGCAATAGCTACAGGCTCATACATCTGACCATGCTCCATTGCCTTTGTTTGGTGGTTTCTGGGATACAGCAGCTGCCGAACTAATGAACCCACAGTCTTCAACCGCCTTTTACAAACAGCACCAGCTACGGAAGCTGTAATTCTGTTTTTTCTGTATTCTATCCAGTTATTATCGATAGGATTTCTCTGAAGCCTAGTGGCTATTTCGATACTGAGGATTTCTGTTGCAGTACATTGGAGACGAGTAAAAAAATCTGTTTTTGCAATTTCGAGCGCACTGCAATCAAGATCCGGAGCAGTTGCGTTCGAGCCGTAGTTTTTGTCTGCTCCGGTTGGCTCCCTGATTTCTTTTGAAGGGAGTTTTGTGGAAGCATTAGTGAAAAGGCGCTTTCTAGCAGACAGTTTTTACGTCGTATGCTAGGGGTGTCTTCAGGATTGACCTGTAGAACTTTCCCGGAGAACGAGCAGCGTGTAGGACAAAATCTATGGTCGCCACGGAAAAAATGTAGAGGAATTGCCTTCAGCGCACTGATGAGATCCTTTACGATTTTCTTCTCTGTGGTGGCACATGCAATTGCATTTCTGGCAAAATCACACATTTTCTTTATTATTGCGGCACTAAGAAATCTTCTGCATTCGGCATTTTCATGCCGCTTCTTATATAGTCTGTTTTTCAAGCATTTGCACGCATGATTAGCACACTCAATTTTTTCTACATTTCTGCCATATGGTACCCTTGCTATAATTTCAGAATGGGTACTTGAATCGCCGTCGGCAACAAATCGAGTATATCTTAGATTGTGCATGGATGTTGCTATTCGGAATGCGTCAACTAATATATCTGACTCCATACCTGTACTGGGCCCCTGCCAGTTCATAAAACATGTATGTTCAGGAACAGATCTATTTACTTGATGCCTGTATTTCACGCAAGTACAGCAATATTTGTTCCTAATTCAACTATCAACTATAACACATGTCTCTACAGCTCCATTTGGGTGAATTTTCTCACCTACTTCCAGTGCCATCCTTCGCTCGGTTTTCCCATTTTCGATAAGATAGTCATAGAGAACTTTTTCCAATTCTACGCAAATTTCTTTCTCTAATTTCGTAAAGACTTTTTGAGACGGGGTATTTATTTCAATGGTAGAGAAAAGTTCTTGAACCTGGGCGTGAGTCATTCCACCATTTATTGCACCAACCACTACCTCTTTGTTGACACTTACTGTTCCTGTTTCTGTTTTGTGTTTGTTTCTGATAGTATTCACACTATCAAAATCAGTCCTTTTCCGTTTTTTGACTACAGTTTTCGTTGAGCCTTTTTTTAAGCCTTCTAGGAGCAAGGGGTTTTTCTGTGTGAATTGTGGCTTCCTCATGACATGATTCGCATTTGAAGATGAGTCTTGAGCGCAATCCAGCTCTATGTTCTTTAAAAAACATCATATTTGAAACCAAATTAATGTCTTGGCACCTGTAAATAAAATGCTAATTGGTTGTGAGGAAGTAAAATAGTAAAGTAACATTCTTTCACAAAAGAATGTGATTAAAGGCTCTTTTCCTATGTCAAAAGTTTTAGTTTTCGAGGGTAATAGCTACGTATGTTGAAAAAATGAAGATATTAGACTATTTCATGATTGTAAATGGTAAAGAATGTGATTAAAGGCTCTTTTCCTATTTCAAAAGTTTTATTTTTCGAGGGTAATAGCTACGAATGTTGAAAAAATAAAGATTTTATACTATTTTATGATTGCACATGGTAAAGAATGCGATTAAAGGCTCTTTTCCTACGTCAAAAGTTTTAGTTTTCGAGGGTAATAGCTACGTATGTTGAAAAAATGAAGATATTAGACTATTTTATGATTGCAAATGGTAAAGAATGTGATTAAAGGCTCTTTTCCTATGTCAAAAGTTTTAGTTTTTGAGGGTAATAGCTACGTATGTTGAAAAAATGAAGATATTAGACTATTTTATGATTGCAAATGGTAAAGAATGTGATTAAAGGCTCTTTTCCTATTTCAAAAGTTTTAGTTTTCGAGGGTAATAGCTACGTATGTTGAAAAATGAAGATATTAGACTATTTTATGATTGCAAATGGTAAAGAATGTGATTAAAGGCTCTTTTCCTCTTTCAAAAGTTTTAGTTTTCGAGGGTAATAGCTACGTATGTTGAAAAAATGAAGATATTAGACTATTTTATGATTGCAAATGGTGAAGAATGTGATTAAAGGCTCTTTTAATATTTCAAAAGTTTTAGTTTTCGAGGGTAATAGCTATGTCTGTGGAAAAAATGAAGATATTAGACTATTTTATGATTGCACAAGGTAAAGAATGTGATTAAAGGCTCTTTTCCTATGTCAAAAGTTTTAGTTTTCGAGGGTAATAGCTACGTATGTTGAAAAAATGAAGATATTAGACTATTTTATGATTGCAAATGGTAAAGAATGTGATTAAAGGCTCTTTTCCTATGTCAAAAGTTTTAGTTTTTGAGGGTATTAGCTACGTATGTTGAAAAAATGAAGATATTAGACTATTTTATGATTGCAAATGGTAAAGAATGTGATTTAAGGCTCTTTTCCTATTTCAAAAGTTTTAGTTTTCGATGGTACTAGCTACGTATGTTGAAAAAATGAAGATATTAGACTATTTTATGATTGCAAATGGTAAAGAATGTGATTAAAGGCTCTTTTCCTCTTTCAAAAGTTTTAGTTTTCGAGGGTAATAGCTATGTCTGTGGAAAAAATTGAAGATGTTAGACTATTTTATGATTGCACAGGATAAAGAATGTGATTAAAGGCTCTTTTCCTATGTCAAAAGTTTTAGTTTTTGAGGGTAATAGCTATGTGTGTTGGAAAAATGAAGATATTAGACTATTTTATGATTGCAAATGGTAAAGAATGTGATTAAATGCTCTTTTCCTATGTCAAAAGTTTTAGTTTTCGAGGGTAATAGCTACGTATGTTGAAAAAATGAAGATATTAGACTATTTTATGATTGCAAATGGTAAAGAATGTGATTAAAGGCTCTTTTCCTATTTCAAAAGTTTTTTTTTTTCGAGGGTAATAGCTACGTATGTTGAAAAAATGAAGATATTAGACAATTTTATGATTGCAAATGGTAAAGAATGTGATTAAAGGCTCTTTTCCTATTTTAAAAGTTTTAGTTTTCGAGGGTAATAGCTACGTATGTTGAAAAAATGAAGATATTAGACTATTTTATGATTGCAAATGGTAAAGAGTGTGATTAAAGGCTCTTTTCCTATTTCAAAAGTTTTAGTTTTCGAGGCTAATAGCTACGTATGTTGAAAAAATGAAGATATTAGACTATTTTATGATTGCAAATAGTAAAGAATGTGATTAAAGGCTCTTTTCCTATGTCAAAAGTTTTAATTTTCGAGGGTAATAGCTACATATGTTGAAAAAATGAAGATATTAGACTATTTTATGATTGCAAATGGTAAAGAATGTGATTAAAGGCTCTTTTCCTATGTCAAAAGTTTTAGTTTTCGAGGGTAATAGCTACGTATGGTGAAAAAATGAAGATTTTAGACTATTTTATGATTGCACATAGTAAAGAATGTAATTAAAGGCTCTTTTCCTATGTGAAAAGTTTTAGTTTTCGAGGGTAATAGCTACGTATGTTGAAAAAATGAAGATATTAGACTATTTTATGATTGCAAATGGTAAAGAATGTGATTAAGGCCGGACGCTCCTCCAAAAATTATACTGCCTGTTAGTTCTTTTTCAATCGCGGCATATCACACAAATACTCAAGGTTATCAGATTTCACTGCCGTCATTAAACTCAAGGGGCTTCTCACTGAAAATTACGACTAATGTATATTCATTCTTCGTAATTCGACAAGTAAATAGGAATATTTATTTGGAAAAGAACTATTATTCGAGGAGAAAATTAGAGAAATTATTATTCGAGATTTTTTTTGGAGGAGGGGGGTTCAGCTCTTACGAAAGAAATACCAGGAAAACACAGAAAAATTAAACATTTCACTGAGAAAATTAAGCATTATACAAATTTAAGGTGGGTGAATCCCTCGCCTGCGTGTGTGCCTGTGGTCTGGTCATCATTATTTGCCAGGAGACGCGGTATAAAATTGTGGAAATTACAAATAAAAAGTACACATTTTCGGGTTTTTACTTCATGCAGACCTATTTAGAAAAATATAATTTAAATAATTGCTCGCAGCGAAGTGACAAATTTATTTCATTGTATCAAAAAGTTCGTGGTAACGAACTGTACTAAGGAGCGACCCGGCTCAATAGTAACCAAAACCCTAAAAAACGGATTTTTGATACCAATAGCTACATGAACAAAATCGCATTTTAATGCTGACTTTAAATATATGAGATACCTATCAAAAATTACGAGTCTAAGAAAAATTGCCTTATTTTAGAAAATAGAGGGAAACACCCGATAAAAGTAATAAAACCAAAATTACACCCATCCGAATCAGCCTATCAGGGAACCCTACCGTGGAAGTGTTAAGCTTCTATCAGCAAAAATATGGATTTTTTTTTCCAGGGGTGATTATATCGAACCAGTTGTCATAGAATGTTGCGAGCGGGCTCATTCCAACGGAAATGAAGTTATATACAAGTGAATTATATATAAAAAATGAAGTATATAGTACCCTTTTTAAGTGATCTAAAAAATTGGAGGGCACCTAGGCCTCCTCCCAAGCTAATTATTTTCCCACAGTCACCCGATTATTATGAGCGCCATCTGTATTATTTCCAGAGTGTATGTGCCTGAGTTTGCTTGTTTGCTGTTAATGGGATAAAGTTATTGCACTACTTTGAGGTTGTTTTCATATTGATTTGTACCCTTTAATAGACAATTTTACAGTTAAGTTAAATTGAGTGATATTCTCCAATCCCTAGAATAGGTCTTTCTTTTCGGACATCCTCACCAGCGCCATCTTTTTTTCTTAAGTTGATCGGGGCGCCATCTATAAAGATAATTTTTCCCATATCATTAAGGTGCTGATTTCTACTGGGAGCAAGCAGAAGAGGGGAAGGAACCCCCCGCAAGCGCCGTACTGTACCCGCTGGTATTCAGTTACCCGAAAATTGCGGGGAAAAGGTGAGGGGGTACTTACGCTTCCCTTGTTCCTGGGTGATTTCAGTAGGCGTTCATTCAGCGCTCGACGCGTGAAGGTGTATTGTGTGCGAAAGAAAATAAAACGTTCAAGATTCTGGACTACTTTCAGCTCTCGAGCAGTGAAGTTCGTTGGTATGACACAAGAGACTATTTACGAATATATATACGCGCCTGTCCTGAATTTCGCTCAGACAAGTTTGCGATATGCCGATATTTCCCGTGACGCGGTGGTTGCTACGGGAAGTAAATTTTACGGAAAAGACATTCTGTACGCTGCGCATTGCAAACTGAACGATATTTTGCGGCAACTTGGAGATGAATATGTAATGAAGGACCGCCGAGCTGGTTTGCAGAGTGATGTTTTCATGGGTGATTTATACGATGCTATCAAGAATGCAGAAAACTCAGCCAATTTCACCTATAGATTTACTATCTGGAAAATTGGCGAAGTGCCTAGAATACCGCAAGATGTGCTGACTTCTCTTTCAATTAGAGTTAACGAGTGCACAGAGAAAATAGAGGGACTAATCGATCAGTGTAAGATCTACCTTCCGTCAGGCCCTACTGTCTGGCCCCCGCTACCGAAACCAGAAAGACTTGAGAATCCTGTAGTGATAGCGAATGTGCCGGCGGAAAGCCTTGAATCATGTGCCAAACAGAAGGAATTTATCGAAAAGAACGGTGGAAAAGGACATATTCGCCGGATCACTCAACGAAAAGGTGGGTTAGTTGCCTTTCTCGATACGGCGGATTCAGCTCAAATCCTCGCAGACATGTTGAAAGAAAAGGTCCGTGATGTCAAGGTTTCTTACCGGAAACCAAAGTTTTTAGCGGTGGCAAGATTCGTTCCTCCGGCAACCACAGAGGAAGAAATTATTGCTGCGAACTCCGAAGTTACGGAAGTCCACCGGTTCGGCACCTCTGGCACAGTGAAACTTGTATTTAAAGACTCGTTCGCGCGAGATCAGACAATTAAACGCGGAATATTTGTAGACTACACCCACTTCCGGGTTGAGGCCTATAAAGAGCTCCCCAAGAGATGTTTTAACTGTCAATCTTTCGAGCACCTCTCTAGTGCCTGCAGCAACGCTCCGAAGTGCTCTAAGTGCGCCGGTGCCCACGTCGCATCACGGACGTCCCCATGCACGTCCACCACAGTTAAATGTGCTCTATGCCCAGAAGGCCACAACACCCACCCCTCATACAGCATGAGATGCCCACTAGTTAGAAATGCTATGAAAAAGCCTACTACAACGAAATGACTTCTCTCTCCATCATTTGCCGAAATATCTATGGGCACAATTCAGTCAAACTAGACTACGTTAAAGAACTATGCCGTCAATTTAATGTTGTGTGCTTACAAGAACATTTACTCACCTCCGAAAATTTTGGTCTTTTCGAACAGTTGAATCAAAAAACTGTGTTCATGCATGAAGCAAAAAGGTCCTCAGTCCGCGGTCGACCTAGTGGGGGCACTGCTATCATAACGGACAGTTCGCTTGAATGTCAAAAGCTGGAATCGTGTGAGTTCTTCCTCGCTGTAGATTTTCCTGGCCCCGGGGGTTTTGTTCTGATCACGGTTTATCTACCAACAAACCTAAACACCCTCTCTTCCGAAAAACGGTTCTCGGAAGCTTGTGGCCGCCTCTCGCGCTTACTTATTAGGCTGGGCAATCGAAGAGTGCTAGTCTGCGGTGACTTTCAGTGCGACTTAACGAACCCATCAAATAAGCTCTCCGAAATCTTCTTCTCAGTAATCCCAGCTGGGTATGATCTCTGTGAAAAGACTGACGCATATACGTACATCCATAATTCCGGTTCAACGACAAACATTGACCATGTGCTATGTAACTTCTCTCTAGGTGCTCCAGTCACCGTGGACTCTGAGCACACAGTAAGTGATCACCTTGGCTTGTGCTTTAAGGCTAACTTCTTCCCGTGTAGGCCGAATAAGCCCCAAATTTATGCTACCAAGACTGAGTGGAATAAAATAAACGCCGACCAGTATAAACAGACATGTGATGAGATTCTCGGAAAGATAAAAGTTCCCTTTCAGCTCTTGATGCATGGCTCGAGTGATTTGGTAGCACTAGACACATTTATTGTACTGAGATTATACATGCAATGAAAACGGCTGAGCAGGCTTCTGTACCCACTCGCCGTTTTAAACCTGGAATCAGCAAGCCTGGCTGGAGTCGCTCTCCTAAAGTAAGGCAAGCCAAAGCTCGTGCTAAGTTTTGGCTGAGATTATGGCGCGATTGCGAGAGGGCCTAGGTCAGGTGTAGTGTTTGAGCAGTTCCGCAACACGAAAAAAAACTTATAATAAGTCTGTAAGTGATCTTAAAGCTACCGAAGCCGAACTTGCTTCCCAAGAAGCAGCAAATAATCCTGTATCTATGTGGAAGTCTTTTAGACAGTCTAAACCAGTGACAAACCCTGCTAGTAACATACCTGAGGAGCAGTGGGTAAAACACTATAGTGAAGTTTTTGGGATCAAACATGCCCAACTAACAACCGAAAGTGATAGCGAGCTCTCACGAGCTTTTGCGTCCCTCTTGAGCCAACGGAACTATTTTACCGTCTCAATAGGCGAAGTGCTCCAGGTTATTAAGCAGCTGAGAAAGGGCAAGGGCTCCCGGGCACGACGGAATTGTGACTGAACACCTCCGCTGTAGCTCACCTCTGCTCATTGAGCACTTGACGCTGCTATATCAAATGTGCCTTGATTCTGGTGCAGTCCCTAAGTCGTTTGCCCTAGGTATTGTGTCTAACGTCTTGAAGAAGGGAAAAAATCGTAACCTCTGCTCTAGCTATAGGCCTATAACAGTTTCTAGTACATTAAGCAAAGTGTTAGAGAGACTTCTGTTACCTGAGCTGTTACGCAAGTGTAAAATTGACAATCGACAATTCGGGTTCCGTCGCCACCTCGGTTGTGCATTTGCACATCGCCTCCTTACGCGTATAGTATCGAAAGCTCAGAATCAATCACGGACTCTTTTAATTTGTGCAGTA
>NW_027063742.1:0-31174 GCF_032884065.1 Artemia franciscana
ACAACATTTTTATATATATAGATAAGTTGTTTGTCTGTGTGTCTGTCTACTAACGTCATGTTTGTGTGTCGACTGACGTCATGTTTGTCAACTGACGTATCTATATATTTATCTACTAGCTGTTGGTGTGGCGCTTTGCGCCACCCCAACACCTAGTTGGTGGGGGCGCTTTGCGCCCCCCCCCCCCAAGCCCCCCGCGCGCGTAAGTCGTTACGCGCCATATTAGTTACGCGCCATTGTAGTTGTGTCCCTATGTCCCACCTGTGAATATAGATATATATATATATATATATATATATATATGTATATGTATATATATATATATATATATATATATATATATATATATATATATATATATATATATATATATATATATATATATATATATATATATATATATATATATATATATATATATATATATATATATATGTTTTTAACTACGTAAAACTTGCGAATAAACGACATTCTTTGCTGTCCCATTGTCTGTGCATATAAATAGATTGTCAGATTTACCGACTCTGATGCAACATATAATTCTCAATGGGGAAAACAATCCGTATTCAGATTTATACCTCAAGATTCTAATGATTGCCCTTGAGCTTTGTTGATGGTGATTGCTAATCGAACATTCCCTATGTCCCCGTCGTCATTTATATATCCCCCTGTGCCCCCCGGCGTCCCCGTTGTAGTTGTGTCCCTGTGTCCCGGTCGTCATTTATATTCTTTTTAGTTTTTTTTTGGTTTTTACTTTTTTTTTAGTTTTTTTTTCTTTTTTTTTCCCTGTGTCCCGGTCGTCATTTGTGTCCCGGTGTCCCAGTCTGTAATCTCTCTTTGAGTGTCCCGGTCGTCATTTATATTCCCTGTGTCCCGGTGTCCCGGTCTGTATATACATTAGTTTTTGAATTGGTCTTTTTTTAGTTTTTAGTTTTTTACCTTTTTTTTAGTTTGTTTTAGTTATACCTCATGATTCTAATGATTGCCCTTGAGCTTTGATGGTGAGTTGATGGTGATTCCTAATCGAACATTCCCTGTGCCTCTGTCGTCATTTATATAGTCCCCCTGTGCCCCCCGGCGTCCCGGTCGTCATTTGTGTCCCTGTGTCCCGGTCTGTATATACATTCGTTTTTGAATTGGTATATATGATGAAATAAATTTTGTGTTTTTTTTCCTTTTTCTTTTAGTTTTTGGTTTTTACCTATTTTTAGTTTTTTTCTGTTTTCTTTTTAGTTTTTTTTGTAGTTTTTACCTTTTTAGTTTTTTTTTAGTTTTGTTTTTCTCCTTTATTTTTCAGTTTTTTTCCTTTTTTTCTTTTTTTCTTTTTTACTTTTTTTTTAATTTTTTTATTAGTTTTTAGTTTTTTTCTTTTTAGTTTTTTTGTAGTTTTTACCTTGTTTTAGTTTTTTTTTAGTTTTTTTAGTTTTTTCTTTTTATTTTTTTTGTAGTTTCTCAGACCTAGAACCTGGAACATAACGTGTTACCAACTCAGCTACTCGGGTTTGAATACATTCGTTTTTGAATTGGTTGATGAAATAAATTTTTTGTTTTTAGTTTTTCTTTCTTTTTTTTAGTTTTTTTTTGTAGTTTTTACCTTTTTTAGTTTTTTTTCTCTTTTTTTTGTATTCAGGGTTGAACCTCTCAGATCTACAACCTGAAACATAACGCTCTACCAATATTAAATACGCGCCATTGTAGTTGTGTCCCTGTGTCTTTTAGTTTTATTATTGGTTTTTACCCCTTTTTTTAGCTTTTTTAGCTTTTTTCTTTTTTCTTTTTAGTCTTTTTTCTTTTTCAGTTTTTAGTTTTTTAGTTTTTTTTATTAGTTTTTAATTTTCTTTCGTTTTATTTTTTTTCGTTTTTACCTTTTTTTAGTTTTTTTAGGTATTAGTTTTGTAGTTTTTACGTTTTTTTAGTTTTTTTTTCTTTTTTAGTTTTTAGTTTTTTAACTTTTATTAGTTTTTTTTAGTATTCTAGCATTTTTAGTTTTTTTAGTTTTTTTCTTTTTAGTTTTTTTGTAGTTTTTACCTTTTTTAGTTTTTTTTCTTCTTTTGTATTCAAGGCTCGAACCTGGAATCTCTCGAATCTAGAACCTGGAACATACCGCGTTACCAACTCAGCTACATCAGCTTGTATACTTTCGTTTTTGAATTGGTATATGATGAAATAATTCAGACGTCATATGCGGACAGACAGACAGACAGACATAACCCACAAACAACTTATTTATTTATATATATATAGATATATAGATTGTTCCGAGTTTTCATCCGTCACGATGTCTAAGATTGAAAAGGATAAAGTTCAACTGGATGCAAAGTCAATTTATGTTTTTAACGACGTAAAACTTGTGAATATACAACATTCTTCGCTGCCCCATTGTCTGTGCATATAAATAGATTGTCAGCTTTACCGACTCTTGAACATGCAACATATAATTGTCCATGGGAAAAACAATCCATATTCAGATCTATACCTCATGATTCTAATGATTCCCCTTGAGCTTTGTTGATGGTGATTGCTAATCGAACATTGTCTGTGTCCCCGTCGTCATTTATATATCCCCCCTGTGCCCCCGGCGTCACCGTTGTAGTTGTGTCCCTGCGTCCCGGTCGTCATTTATTTTCCCTGTGTCCCGGTCGTCATCCCGGTATACATTCGTTTTTGAATTGGTATATGATGAAATAAATTTTTAATTTTTTCCCTTTTTTTTATTTTTTTTTATTGGTTTTTACCTTTTTTTAGGTTTTTTAGTTTTTTTTTAAGTTTTTATCTTTTTAGTTTTTTATTTTTATTTATATTTTTTAGTTTTCTTTTTCTCCTTTATTTTTCAGTTTTTTTCCTTTTTTTAGTTTTTTTTCTTTTTTAGTTCTTTTAGTTTTTACCTTTTTTTGTTTTTTTAGTTTTTTTAGTTTTTTAGCTTTTTTTAGTTTTTTTTATTAGTTTTTAGTTTATTTTATGGTTTTTTCCTTTTTTTAGTTTCTTTTCTAATTTTTTACCCTTTTTTTAGTTTTTTTTAGTTTTAAGCTTTTTTAGATTTTTTTTTTCTTTTTAGTTTTTTTGTAGTTTTTACCTTCTTTAGACTTTTGCTTCTTTTATATTAATGCTAAAGCCAAAGTTCGAACCTGGAACCTCCTGAACCTAGAACCTGGAAGATAACGCCTTATCAACTCAGCTACATCGGCTTGAATACATTCGTTTTTGAATTGGTATATGATGAAATAATTCAGACGTCATACTATATGAAGAAAAAAATTTTAAGTTTTTTTCCTTTTTTCTTTTTAGTTTTTTTTATTGGTTTTTACCTTTTTTTTTAGCTTTTTTAGTTTTTTTTTCGTTTTTTCTTTTTAGTTTTTTTGTAGTTTTTATGTTTTTTATTTTTTTTTTATTTTTATTCATGTTTTTTTAGATTTCTTTTTCTCTTTTATTTTTCAGTTTTTTCCTTTTTTTAGTTTTTTTCTTTTTTAGTTTTTAGTTTTTTTTAGTTTTTTTACCTTTTTTTAGTTTTTTTAGTTATTTTAGTTTTTTAGCTTTTTTAGTTTTTTATTAGTTTTTAGTTTTTTTTTGTAGTTTTTGCCTTTTTTAGTTTTTTCAGTTTTTTTTAGTTTTTAGTTTTTTACCTTTTTTTTAGTTTTTTTTAGTTTTTTAGCTTTTTTAGTTTTTTTTTTTCTTTTTAGTTTTTTTTTGTAGTTTTTAACTTTTTTAGTTTTTTTTCTTCTTTTGTATTACTGTGAAGTAATTCAGACGTCATATGCGGACAAACACGACGTCACTCGACAGACAGACAGACAGACATAACCCACAAACAACTTATTTTTATATATATAGATAGATATAAAAATAAGTTGTCTGTGTGTCGACTGACGTCATGTTTGTCGACTGACGAGATTACAGACCGGGACATCGGGACAAAAATGACGACCGGGACATAGGGAATATGAATGACGACCGGGACACTCAAAGAGAAAGCGACCGGGACACAAGGAATGTTCGATTAGCAACCACCATCAACAAAGCACCGGGACACAAATGACGACCGGGACACAGGGAATATAAATGACGACCAGGACACTCAAAGAGAAATTACAGACCTGGACACGGGAACAAAAATGACGACCAGGACACAGGGAATATAAATGACGACCAGGACACTCAAAGAGAAATTACAGACCTGGACACGGGAACAAAAATGACGACCAGGACACCGGGACACAGGGAATATAAATGACGACCGCTACACTCAAAGAGAGATTACAGACTTGGACACCGGGACACAAATGACGACCGGGACACAGGGAAACAACAACAACAGGGACGCCGGGGGGCACAGGGGATATATAAATGACGACGGGGACACAGGGAATGTTCGATTAGCTATCACCATCAACAAAGCTCAAGGGCAATCATTAGAATAATGAGGTATAGATCTGAATACAGATTGTTTTTCCCATGGACAATTATATGTTGCATGTTCAAGAGTCGATAAACCTGACAATCTATTTATACGCAGAGACAATGGGACAGCCAAGAATTTTGTATATTTGCAAGTTTTACGTAGTTAAAAAAATATATATATCTATCTATATTCACAGGTGGGACACAGGGACACAACTACAATGGCGCGTAACTAATATGGTGCGTAACGAATTACGTGCTCGGGGGGCTTGGGGGGGGGGTGCGAAGCGCCCCCTCAAACTAGGTTTTGGGGTGGGGCGAAGCGCCACCCCAACAGCTAGTATATATATATAAAAATAAGTTGTCCTTGTGTCTGGTGAGTGACGTCATGTCATCATGTCATGTCGTCATGAAGCTAGTTGTCGTCATGTTTGTTATGACGATGACGTCATTAAAGGTATTTAAGACATTCGTTCACGGAAAAATGTTTAATTGTAAAATGACTGAAGAGCCTACAATGGCAACAGCCGAGGAAGCTGCTCAAAGAGTCTATGCCAAAAAACTTGCTGCTGATAGAGAAAGTAAGAAAAGAAAGCGTGCCGAGGAATCACAAGAACAGCAAGAAAACAGGGTTGCGGCTGATAGAGAAAGTAACAACAGAAAGTGTGCCGAGGAACTACCAGAGCAACGCGAAACCAGACTTGCTGCTAAAAGAGAAAGTGAAAAAAGAAGGCTTCCCGAGGAATCACAAGAACAGCAAGAAAATTTTCGCCTAGCATTCAGGTACAGCCCAGTCGATGGTTATAGCTTGAGTAGATCTGTTCAAATCGGGACTATGTCTAATATTTGTCCCTATTGCAAGGCCTTGAAATTTAATGGTGAATTTATGGGAATGTGTTGCGCCTCAGGAAAAGTTAAACTTCCTCTACTGGCTGCACCACCAGAGCCATTGAAGACTTTGTTTACTGGAACTACGTCAGAATCTAAGCGTTTTTTTTTGTCACAGATCAGAAAATATAACTCATGTTTCCAAATGACGTCGTTTGGTGCCCAAATCGAAAATCTAGATCAATATATGCCTACTTTCAAAGTAAAAGGGCAAATTTATCATAGAGCAGGGTCCCTACTACCATTCTCAGGCGAGAATCATAGATTTTTACAATTGTACTTCATCAGTGATAGAAATTCTGAATTGAATGCACGTTGCGAAATTTCTCCCGACGTTGAAAGGACAATCGTTTCCCAATTGCAACATCTTTCCACGAAAATAATAATTTAGTGCGTCTGTTCAAAACAGCCATCGATTTGATGCCTACTGATACGCATAAAATTGTTATTTCCGCTGACAAAACGCCTCTTGGCCAACATGTGCGTAGATACAATGCTCCAACTATCGACGAAGTGGCAATCGTTATGGTCGGTGATCAGTTTTTAACTCGAGATATTATTCTTCATAAACGAAACGCTCAGTTTGTAAGAATTGCTGAAACTCATCGATGCTACGATGCCCTACAATATCCTATCATTTTTTGGGATGGAGCCGACGGCTATCACTTTAAAATTAAATTGATAAATCCAGCCACTAACAAAGAAATGAATAAGAAATGCAGTGCAGTGCATTATTATTCCTATAGACTAATGATTCGGCAGGATGAAGAAAATTATATTTTAAAATGCCGTGAATTGTTTCACCAATACGTCGTTGATATGTTTGCAAAAATTGAATCAGAACGTTTGCTATTTATCCGTCTGAATCAGACCAAGCTCCGCTCTGAACAATACATTCATTTGTGAAATGCAGTTGTAAATGACGGTAATACCACAAATGTTGGAAGATTAACGATTTTACCTTCGTTATATGCTGGCAGTCCCCGTCATATACATGATTATGCTCAAGATGCTATTGCGTATGTTCGTCTCTATGGTCGTCCAGATTTATTTATTACATTTACACGTAATCAATTTTGGGACGAGATACAGCAGCTTTTACTTCAAGGACAATCGGCGGTTCATAGACATGACATTACGGCCCGTGTCTTCCGGCAAAAGTTGAAATCACTGATAAACTACATAGTAAAACTTGAAGTGTTTGGGTCAATGCGATGCTGGATGTACTCAGTGGAATGGCAAAAACTAGGATTGCCACACGCACATATACTAATCTGGCTAAATTATAAAATTATTTCTAACGAAATTGATGAGGTTATTTCCAATGAAATACCTGATGAAAATGTCGATAAGGGGTTATATGATATTGTTGTAAAAAATATGATACATGGACCTTGCGGTGCACTGAATGAAAATTCACCATGCATGGCCAAAGGAAGGTGCACAAAGCAATACCCTTGACTTTTAGTGCCCAGCACAATTACTGGCAATGATGGTTACCCACAATATAGAAGAAGATCTACTGAAGATGGCGGTAAAACAGCAATAATAAAGAAGCGTAACGGTACCACCATCGAAGTAGATAACCAATGGGTTGTTCCATATTCCCCATTATCATCAAAAACATTTAATGAAGACATAAACGTTTAATACTGTAACTCCGTAAAGGCAATCAAATACATATGTAAATACGTCAACAAAGGCAGTGACATGGCAGTTTTTGGCTTGCAGTCTGAAATCAAAGATATCGACGAAATCGTACAATATCAGGCTGGAAAATACATAAGCAGTAATGAAGCTTTTTGGCGAATTCTTTCATTTCCGATACATGAACGTAGTCCAGCTGTTGTTCACTTAGCGGTACATTTACAGAATGGTCAACGTGTTTATTTTTTGGAGTCCAACGTGCAACAAAGAGCCCTGAATCCACCGGATGCAAAGTTAACTGCTTTCTTTTTGCTATGCAAAAATGATTCTTTTGCAAAAAAAACTGCTGTATACTGAGGTACCTTCGTATTACAAGGGGAATACTAAAAATAAAGTATTTGAACGTCAAAAACAGGGTAAGTCAGTCGACGGCCAACCTACCATCTTCAAAGATACCACGATAGGAAGACTCTACACCGTTCACCCCAATCAACATGAATGCTTCTTTCTACGCCTGCTTTTGGTGAATGTACCCGGTCCGACGTCCTTTGAGTATTTGAGAACTGTAAACGGTACTATACATGACACTTACCGTAATGCATGCCAAGCTCTGAATTTATTGGAGAATGACCAACACTGGGATAACTGCATCAATGACGCGTGCGAAACGTCAACTCCAAGTCAAATTTGTGCATTGTTTGGAATCATTCTAACAACTTACTCTCCTTCAGCTCCTACAGAGTTATGGGGAAAATATAAATCGAAAATGTCCGAAGATATACTCCATCGAAAACGGTTAGGGACGTCAGATATGACTTTTGATTTTAAATCAGAAATTTATAACTACACTTTAGTTATTATAGAAGATTTGTGCGTATGTATGGCAAACAAACCTCTTCAGGATTTGGGAATGCCTTCACCTAATCGTACCACTGCTGTTTCGACATGTGTAGAATTGGATCGTGAACAAAGTTACAGTACGAGTGATCTATTGTCGTATGTACAAAATAACATTTCCAAGTTAACGTCGGAACAAAAAGACATTTATGATACGATAATGCATTGTGTCGGTAACAACGTTGGAGAAATTTTCTTTTTGGATGCGCCAGGAGGTACTGGTAAAACGTTTGTGATAAAACTGATTCTGACATCAATTCGATCAAAAAATGATATAGCGTTGGCAACTGCGTCGTCCGGAATAGCCGCAACATTGCTGCCTGGTGGAAAAACTGCTCATTCCGCTTTGAAATTGCCTCTGAATTTGCATTCTATAGAAACTCCCACGTGCAATATTTCCAAATCATCTGGGATGGGTAAAGTATTGCAGCAATACAAACTTATTATTTGGGACGAGTGCACAATGGCACACAAAAAATCGCTCGAGGCTCTGGATTAGTGTTTGAAAGATTTGCGAGGGAATTCGAAACCCTTTGGCAGCACATTAATATTGCTTGCGGGAGATTTCAGGCAAACATTACCTATAATACCTAAATCAACCCCTGCAGACGAAATGAATGCTTGCCTGAAAAATTCTAATTTATGGGCACACGTAAAAACATTAAAATTAACTAAAGAAATGCGTGTCCGATTGCAAAACGATGACTCTGGTCAAACATTTTCAGATCAATTGCTGGCAATTGGAAACGGAAAGGTCCCAGTAGACTCAATTTTAGGACGTATGCAACTACCTGCTGAATTCTGTAATTTAGTGACGTCCAAAAATGAATTGATTGAAAAAGTACTTCCGAATATTCTAAACAATTATAAAAATAATAAATGGCTAAGTGAAAGAGCGATTCTTGCACCCAAAAATATAGACGTCCACGAAATCAACAATATTGTTTTAACCAAGATTCGAGACCAGGCAGTCCTTTACAAGTCAGTCGACACAGTTCTGGAACTAAATGAGGTGGTTAATTATCCATCAGAATTTTTAAATTCCGTGGATCTTTCAGGGTTTCCACCACACGTGCTACAACTAAAAATAGGCGTATCAATAATACTGTTAAGAAATATCAACCCACCAAAGCTTTGCAATGGCACGCGAGTCACCGTAAAAAAAAAACAATGGAAAACGTAATAGAGGCCACAATCTTGACAGGGCCTTTTGAGGGTGAGGCTGTTCTTATTCCTCGCATTCCCATGATTCCAACGGATCTGCCCTTTCAATTTAAAAGATTGCAATTCCCAATTCGATTAGCATTTGCAATCACCATCATCAAAGCTCAAGGTCAATCATTAGAAAAATGTGGCATAGATCTTAATACTGATTGTTTTTCCCATGGACAATTGTACGTTGCATGTTCGAGGGTCGGTAAACCTGACAATCTATTTATATGCAGCGACAATTGGACAGCGAAGAATGTTGTATATTCGCAAGTTTTACGCAGTTAATTTGTATTGTATCTATCTATGTATCTATCTATATAAAAACGAGTTGTGTGTATGCATGTTTGTTTGTTTTTAAAAAGAGCGTTTGCATATGACGTCATTATAAGTACATAAGGCTTTGTATATGCACAGACAATGGGAAAGCCAAGAAAGTTGTATATTCGCAAGTTTTACGTAGTTCAAAACGCATATATAAATCTATCTATATTCATAGGTGGTACACAGGGACACAACTACAATGGCGCGTAACTAATATGAAGCGTAACGACTTACGCGCGCGGGGTGGGGGGCTTGGGGGGCTCGAAGCCCCCCCACAAACTAGGTGTTGGGGTGGCGCGAAACGCCATCCCAACAGCTAGTTAACTATAAACTAACAGATTCATCCCGGTTTTTCTGAATTCCTACTTTTGGCATAGAATCAGGAGACGAGTAAACCCTATGGATATATTCCATTGGATCTGAATCAGAATACACTGGACGATTTACATTTTTGACAGCAAAATTACCGTGTATGCTCAATTAAACAACAAAAAAGGTCTTTAGGCGACATCATGACACCGAAGAAACTACATGAAAATAGGTATTTATTTCCGTCCTAGAAAAACCAAAACTGCGACTTTTGAAAGATATACTGAAGGGTATCCCTGGTGAACATATCAATCAAGCTTATAACGGAACTCCGTTTAGCTAAAATTTAGCTGAAAACAAGGTTCAAATGCAAGAAGCATTAGGCAACAGACAAAGCAATATCGATCAATTGGCCAAGAGGGGGAAAAGGGAATAGTTCTCTCCAAGTGATTGGAAGCTTCTTTGCACTTTTACTACCAACAATCGCAAGGCACATAAACCGTTACATACAGTCGTCGAAGAAAAAAAAATGTCAAAGCTCTACACGTGGACTTCAATAGAGCTCAGTGTTTCACCGGTGGATCGCTTTGAGGAAAATCTTACCAATTTAATTACTGATGAGAGTATTGCCGATGACCTAGTCAAGGTAACGGATTTATTTATACCGTGAGCAAAGTAAAAGACTATTGACTTATCTCAAGGAAAGTCTCCAAACTAATGGGAAAACTAACTAAGTTGGATTGTACGGCAACATTTACATTGTTCTTGATCTGGTATCACGTTTTGTGACAAATTGCAAAAAGCATGGACCGTGCAACATAACTTAATCAAACACTTCAAAAAAGAAGATAATCAGAGAGTTCGTGATACCAAACAATAAATAAGGAGCATCACAGCTAAATAGTAACCAATGCTCTAATAAACAAAGTTTTGATACCAATAGGTGTATCAAAAGAATAAATTTTTATGCTGATACCAAATTTATAAAGTTCATTAAGTTTAATGTTACATAACAAATATTAAGGGCATGAAAAATTGGCCCAGGTTTAGAAAAAGGGGGAAACACCCCTAAAACTTCAAGTGATCTTAATAAAAATCACACCACCAGGTTCAGCATATCAGAAAATCAGGTTTCAAGCTCCTACATACAAAAAAGCGGAATTCAGTATTTTTTGCCAGAAGAAAGATAATGGATGCGTGTTTTTTTTTCCAGGGGTGATCGTATCAAACCAGTGATTTTAGGAGATCGCGTGAGGGCTTTTTGATCGGAAATTGAAATCTGAATTGCCACTTGTAAGTAGCCGAAAAGATTAGGGGCAGCTAGCCCCTTCCCCCTTCCACACTTCCATTTTCCCTTAAAGTCTTCTGTTCAAAAATTCTGAAATATCCATTTTGTTCAGGATAGTTAAAAGGTACAATGAATATGCCTTTGGCAGTTTTCTGCTTGGTACTTCTACTTCAGTGAAGATTTTCCGCGGAGAGGTAAGTTTCCAGGCGTTAGATTTCCTGGGGAAAATTTACACTTGAGGAATCTGCAACAGTTTCTCTACGACATTCTTTTCATTTGTCTTACTTGATCTTTTCTGACTAATTTTAACATGTCAAAAATTTTTGGGCGAAATTTTTATCGGGATTGAGATTGTCTCAAGGGGTTTTCCATGGCGGGGGATGTCTGCGGGAGTAACTTTCCACTGGGGTGGGAGGATTTTCAGGAAACATTTTCTACGGAGGGGGGATGTTCAATACCATTTGAAAAAAAAGATCAAAAATTTAAGTCTTTTTGAAACGAAAAGATGCATAGGAGATTTTTTCATTTGGAATTGTAACCAAAAAATTTCCTTGGGGGATTTTCAGCGAGGAATGATTAGTCCTGGGAGAGGGTATTTTACATGGGAGGAACTATAATTTGAGCAGTTTTCTTTGGGGGAGGGAATATTCCATGGAGGGAAGCTAGATATCTTGCCATTATTTGACAAACGATCAGAAATTGGAATAAAAAAATGTTTTTGCACAAAAAAGGTCATGCAGGGAAATTGTTCCCTGCATGAAGGGATTTAACCCCTCCTCAATACCTCGTTTTTTACGTTTGACCAGCGCGCAAACATTGTCCAGTATAAAAAAAAAGGCAGTCTAAGCATAAGGACAAGTTTTCATTGAAAATGGCTGAAATTTAAAAGCATGTTTATGAGAATATTGGTAAGATATGTAGTACACTTAGGTAACTATTAGGTAACATTTATTGGTAAGGCAAATAGTAAATTTACCCCAGAGACTATCAGCAGTTTCCGGGGTAAATGTACTATTTGGGCTATCTACAGTGCAAATTTACCTGTAAAGTTGCACTAAAGATTGATAAACTTGAGAGGAGAAGAGCATCCAGCGTCACGTAATCTCATGTCTGTATTCTCTGCTCTGAAAACAAATATATGACATTTTACAACAGGCACCTGAATCCATCCTCCCAATTGAGTATTTCTCATTGTATTGTTCAGTTTGATCATACCTTCACCAGAATTGTACCCTGAAAATATGTACGGGGGGAGGAGTTAAAAAAAGAATTTTCGTTAAGGGAGCATGTCAAGGAATTTTTAACCTGAATTTTTAAGGCAGATTTACGAGGCTAAGAAACATTTTTAGTTTTTAAGAGAGATTTTGTTACCATGAACGGTCAACACTTTTGTCGGACATTCTTGAACTGCTATCCGGCCTCAAAGAAAAGGAGCATTTGCCGCTATTTGCAGTACTTGACCTATCGGACGTTTCTTCTTTTCCAACAGACATCCTACAATAGTGGCCTCACGCCTCAACGAATACGCTCGGATGCTTAATTTCCTGGTCGAAAAATTGGAAAGATATTTGCAGAGTTGAAGCCCATTTATCTGGCCATTGAAGCCAGCTTGCTTATGCCCCTCTGCGCCTGTGGTGCTTCCAAGTATTCCTGACAAAGTTAACAAGCAAAACCCTACAGACAAGCGTGATTATGGGAAGCAACTTGGCTGTGCTGACAAGGTGAAGCATGTTACTAGTCGCCAAAATGGACTGATAGTCCGCAAGGTTGATGAAGATTCTGTAGTAGCGGCAGTGGCTGCAATACCTAACACTATGAAAATTTGGGATACGATTATAATAACCGAGTACGCAGTTTTTATTAAAATGCACTCTGATTTTGATGTCTCTCATACCTGCGTGGTTGTTGAAGTTGTAATTTCTTCGACACGCTTTGGAAATTCAAGAGTTGTGAAGCTGAAGTTTAAGATAAATGATGAACTTGAAATGATGACCATTGAAGTTCGCAGTGAAGTTTACGAATATTGTTTATTTCGTGTCACTTGACCGCTCGAAAAATCCAAGCAGTGTCTGAACTGCCAAGGATTCAGACATTACGTTCAGAAATGTTCAAACCCAACCAAGTGTAGTAGATGTGCGGGCGATCATAGTAATAAGGATAAAGCGGTCCAAGCAAACACAAAATATGCAAACTGTGGAAAAACCCACAGGAGTAACAGCTTGATTTGTGTAGAAGTGGAAAAGCACTTTCCCGCTCAAGGCCAAAGAAATGATGTTATAATTAGGGCGCTAAAAAGTTTATGATAGTTTTTTTATCAGAAAATAAATGGTGCCCGTGAGAAACTAGAAATTCATTCAGTCTTTGGACTGTGAAGAACAAGTTTTGAATCCAATCGGATAATTTTTTGTGCTGGGAATATTGCGTAATAGACTTCTTGTTTTAAATTAAATCCAGTTGATCGACTGTGATAAAATAGTTGTTAGACGGAATTGGATAATTAGAATTTGCTTCATGCATTTATTAGCACAACATCTAATTAATTAATCTTACGTCACTCTGACGTGTAAGCTAGCCGGAGGTGATGCGGACATTGAATACTTGTTACAAACGAGTGAGATTTGTTTCTTGGATTTTCGTATGAAGAAATTAGTAATTAAGAAAACAGTTTAATGCATCTTTATTTGTCATTTGTCATGGCTCTCTTGCAAGCTATGTTTGATAAGGCTACCAGAGAGTTAAAACAGCAGATGGACTAAAAGTTCTCTAGAGTGGAGACAACTTTATAGAAAGAAATTTCTGAGCTGAAAAAACATTATCGCTGAAAAAGACTCTTTAATCAACGAACTTAGCCAGGCTGTTGAGTTTCAGAATAAACAGTTTGAGCTTATTAATTAGCGCCAATTACACCTTGAGGCTCGGAAACGTATACACAATTTATTACTGCATGGGTTACCAAAAGAAAAAAAAGTGGATCACTGGAATTGAAAGTACGTACAGTGCTGAAGGATAAACTAGGCTTAGATGAAAAAGTGAATATCACAATGATATTTCGCCTGGAAGAAAAATTATCCAGTGTGTCCCAAAGAGGAAAGAAAGTATCATTCCCTCGAGCACTTTTTTCATGCAGTTCGGAAAAGATGAAAAATCTTAAAGATTCTGAGACTTATCAGTTTATTCGGCTTAAGCAATCTGGTGTTTCACTCCGTCTCGAGTGTAAGAACAACGATACTGATTGGTGGTCTGAGGTTTCCACAATCGAAGAAACGTCGTGTATTTTCAAATGATCCATATTTTGCAGTTATCTTTTTTGTCATTTTATTCGGACTAACTGTCTCAATAGAAAATGAGCTCTTGTACATATTGTACTTGCTTTTCATTTATAAGTATATCTAATTTAAAAAAATATCACAGTTCAAATTTCTGGCGTATCTTTTATTCTTTAGTGTTGTCTTGCTCAACGCATTTCTACGTCACTGTTTAAGGCTACAGGAAGCGGCACTGGTACTGGATCGATTCCTCAGATGTGGTAAGCATTTTCGATCTTGATTCTCCTTCCGGTGCTGGGGTAGAGGGCATTCCATCCTATTATCTAAATTTACTCGAAAGAATCTTCTGAATTTAGTTGAAATTTTAAATCGATCAGTGGGAAGTAACCCTAATGTTAGTAATTTTATGGTTGATAATGTGGTTAATACTAAGTATAAACTTAGGGTTCACGAAAAAGCTTCCAGACATTGTGACTGCCTCAGGACTCCACACCTTAACACACAAGGTTTATCGTCATCATTTGATCAACTGAAACTCTTATTTGTGGATTGTTCTTATCCAGATATCATCGGTCTCCGCGAAACATTTGTCACAAAAATATTTAACGTAATACTTGAAATTCCAGGATATGTTTGCAAAAAGCGACCACGCATAACTATGAGCAAAGGTGTTTTTGCAATTTATATATTAAATACTTTGAATTATAAGGTACGTGAAAATCTGTCAAAAAATGTTAAAAGTATTTTTGAGTCTTTTTTCATTGATATCCCGGGAGTTGATAATTTTGGGGGAATTGTATAGACCACCGAGTGGTTGTTTGTTGTCTTTTCTTCAAGCGTTTAATGAAGTAATTGAGTCTACGCATCAGTAAACTTGTGAAATAATAATTATGGGCGATTTTGATATAAGCCTCCTAGAGAATAACGGCTCAGTTCCGGCTGATTTTCTTTCGACAATGCAGAAGCATTGTCTCTTACCCACGATCATGATTCCGACAAGAGTTACTGATAAGTCAGCTATTTTATTAAATAATATAGTTTCTTCTCTGGCTGCAAATGAAAGCACTGTTCTGATTAATGATATTTTAGACCATTTTCCAATAATTTGCGATTTGTTGATCCCAAATAAGCAAACTAAGCCTCTGATTACTATGGTTTCATCATTTAAACTGTCTGAGAAAAATCTTGCTCAGCTTAATAATAAACTCTTTCAGCAGTCTTGGGATTTTATTGATGAAAGTAAAGAATTAGATATAAATTTTAATAAATTTTATGATATTGTTAGACAAGCTTTTATTAATTCTTGTTCTAGAAATCCAAATAAAGTGCCACCAAAAAAATACCGACCGCTAAACCCATGGATGACAACTGGTCTTCTAAAATGCTCACAGCGGAAAGATTACTTATGGAAGAAATATAAGAATTTCCTTCCCCTGCTAACCTGCAACAATTTAAAGAATATAAAAACCTTCATAAATCACTGATTAGCAAGTCAAAAACCATGTATTATGCTTCGAAGTTAAGCGAAACCAGGAAAGATACAAGGAAAACCTGGGAAATTATTCATTCGGTGATTAGACCAGCTTCTTGTATTTACAATCTTCCTACTAAACTGGTTTGGAACGAAAATACGGTGGAAAATCCGATTTTAGGAAAAACAAATTCTTCCGCTTCTTTTTTTGCATCAGTTGATGGGAATTCAGTAGAGAGAATAGCATCACAATCTTCTTCTGCTAGGGATGATGAGCATCTAAAATATATGGGGCCTTCTTGCCTAAAGTCCGTCGTCCTTGAACCTGTGACAGAAATTGAAGTTGCTAGAATTTTTTTAGACTACATGGCTCTTCTTCGTCTGGACCTGATTATATCCCAACAAAAGCTATTAAGCACCAGAAATATCTTGGAGGAAGGGTCACCCCGACCCCATGGAGTTTTTCCTGACCTAAATTGATTTTAACTCTTTCGATCATCTAATATCAACCAAATTAGCTATTTACTTACTTACTTAAAATAAATAGTTACAGATTTATGACCCGAAAGCCCTATTGAGCCATTCGCTATTCAATTAGTCACAAAACTAATATTAATTTTTTTTTCAGTGGGAAGTGGACAGGGGAAGTTAAAAAAAAAATTACTCCTTAACATAAATTAATGTCGTAAGTTGCCTTGTCATATCCCCATCATTGAAACCAAGACACCATACCTTAAATCGATGGGCTCACAAGAAAGAGAATAAAACAAATCTGTCCAAAAAAGAAAAAAAACATATTCTGAAGATGAAGATCTAGCAAGCAAAGTTTATCATTTGGTTCATTTTTCATGAAAATGAGGTTTATCTTATAATTTTATGACAAAATGATTCGTAAACTGATCGTGCGAGCAGTTTCATGTCTGAGTCTCTAACAGAACAAGAGCAAAATCTTGGGTAAGGGGGCTGCTGAATCAAGGGCACCAATGTGACTCGAGGTGGGCACCAAATTAAAAAGTTTATTTTAAAAAAGATTAAAAAAAGAAAAAAGAACGGAATAAGTGTGCCAGAAGTGTCTTAGGGGAGGGTCATCCCCTATGACCTCATGTATCTGTTCCTGGCCTAAATTGCTTTTAATTCTTTCATTCATCTAATTTCAACCAAATTAGCTATATAGTTAAAATAAATAGATAGATAAATTTATTCACACGAAAGCCCTATTGGGCCATTCGCTATTTGATTTGTCACAAAACTAAAATTAAGGATTTTTTGAGGGTGGAGGGGGCTTATTATTATTCAAAGCTAGCTGTTGGGGTGGCGCTTCGCGCCACCCCAACACCTAGTTGGTGGGGCGCTTCGCGCCCCCCCAAGCCCCCCCGCGCGCGTAAGTCGTTACGCGCCATTGTAGTTGTGTCCCTGTGTTCCACCTGTGAATATAGATAGATTTATATATGTGTTTAAAACTACGTAAAAATTGCGAATATACAACATTCTTGGCTTTCCCACTACTGGGAGCTTTCCGTTTCCAATTGCCAGCAATTGATCTGAAAATGTTTGACCAGAGTCATCGTTACACAGACAGACAACTTATTTTTATATATATAGAAGATATATATATATATATATATATACTAGCTGTTGGGGTGGCGCTTCGCGCCACCCCAACACCTAGTTGGTGGGGGCGCTTCGCGCCCCCCCAAGCCCCCCCGCGCGTGTAAGTCGTTACGCGCCATATTAGTTACGCGCCATTGTAGTTGTGTCCCTATGTCCCACCTGTGAATATAGATAGATATATATATATATATATATATATATATATATATATATATATATATATATATATATATATATATATATATATATATATATATATATATATATATATATATATATATATATTGAATTTAACGAATTTAACGTTGAATTTTGAATTTAACAAAAGAGGGAATAGTTGTGGGAAAAGTGGAAGTCATGGCCAATTGTAGAATATATATATATATATATATATATATATATATATATATATATATATATATATGTTTTTAACTACGTAAAACTTGCGAATATACAACATTCTTTGCTGTCCCATTGTCTGTGCATATAAATAGATTGTCAGGTTTACCGACTCTTGAACATGCAACATATAATGGTCCATGGGAAAACAATCCGTATTCAGATCTATACCTCATGATTCTAATGATTGCCCTTGAGCTTTGTTGATGGTGATTGCTAATCGACCATTCCCTGAGTCGCCATCGTCATTTATATATCCCCCTGTGCACCCCGGCGTCCCCTTTGTAGTTATGTCCCTGTGTCCCGGTCGTCATTTATATTCCCTGTGTCCCGGTCGTCATTTGTGTCCCGGTGTTCCAGTCTGTGATTTCTCTTTGAGTGTCCCGGGCGTCATTTATATTCCTTGTGTCCCGGTGTCCCGGTCGTCATTTATATCCCCCTGTGCCCCCCGGCGTCCCCATTGTAGTTGTGTCCCTGTGTCCCGGTCGTCATTTATATTCCCTGTGTCCCGGTCGTCATTTGTATCCCGGTGTCCCGGTCTGTATATACATTCGTTTTTTAGTTTTGTTTTTCTCCTTTATTTTTTTCCTTTTTTCTTTTTTTTCTTTTTTAGTTTATTTAGATTTTTAGATTTTTTAGTTTTTTTATTAGTTTTTAGTTTTTTTGTAGTTTTTACCATTTTTTTAGTTTTTTTAGTTTTTTTTTTTTTTACTTATGTCCTGGTCGTCATTTATACTCCCTGTGTCCCGGTCGTCATTTGTGTCTCGGTGCTTTGTTGATTGCTAATTTATATTATATTTATATTTATATTTTTTATATTTATTAATATTTTTTTAGTTTTCTTTTTCTCTTATTTTTCAGTTTTTTCCTTTTTTTTAGTTTTTTCTTTTTTAGTTTTTAGTTTGTTTTTTTTTTACCTTTTTTTAGTTTTTTTAGTTTTTTTAGTTTTTTAGCTTTTTTAGTTTTTTTATTAGTTTTTAGTTTTTTTTTAGTTTTTGCCTTTTTTTAGTTTTTTCAGTTTTTTTTAGTTTTTAGTTTTTTACCTTTTTTTATTTTTTTTTAGTTTTTTAGCTTTTTTAGTTTTTTTTCTTTTTAGTTTTTTTTGTAGTTTTTACCTTTTTTAGTTTTTTTCTTCTTTTGTATTAGTGTGAAATAATTCAGACGTCATATGCGGACAAACACGACGTCACGACCGGGACACAGGGAATATAAATGACGACCGGGACACAGGGACACAACTACGACGGGGACACCGGGGGAAACAGGGGGATATAAATGACGACCGGGACAAAAAAACTAAAAAGAAAAAAAAAACTAAAAACTAATAAAAAAAACTAAAAAATCTAAAAATCTAAATAAGCTAAAAAAGAAAAAAAAAGGAAAAAAATAAAGGAGAAAAACAAAACTAAAAAACGAATGTATATACAGACCGGGACACCGGGATACAAATGACGACCGGGACACAGGGAATATAAATGACGACCGGGACACAGGGACACAACTACAACGGGGACACCGGGGGAAACAGGGGGATGTAAATGACGACCGGGACACTGGGACAGGGAATGGTCGATTAGCAATCACCATCAACAAAGCTCAAGGGCAATCATTAGAATCATGAGGTATAGATCTGAATACAGATTGTTTTCCAATGGACCATTATATGTTGCATGTTCAAGAGTCGGTAAACCTGACAATCTATTTATATGCAAAGACAATGGGACAGCAAAGAATGTTGTATATTCGCAAGTTTTACGTAGTTAAAACCATATATATATATATATATATATATATATATATATATATATATATATATATATATATATATATATATATATATATATATATATATATATATATATATATATATATATATATATATATATATATATATATATATATATATATATATATATATATATCTATCTATATTCACAGGTGGAACATAGGGACACAACTACAATGGCGCGTAACTATTATGGCGCGTAACGACTTACGCGCGCGGGGGGGCTTGGGGGGGGGGGCGCGAAGCGCCCCCACCAACTAGGTGTTGGGGTGGCGCGAAGCGCCACCCCAACAGCTAGTCTATATATATAAAAATAAGTTGTCTGTCTGTCTGTGGATGGATGGATCAGGTGACGTCACCTGAAAAAACTGGATCAGGTGACGTCAAAACTGAAAAAACTAAAAAAAGGCAAAAACTACAAAAAAAACTAAAAACTAATAAAAAAAAATAAAAAAGCTAAAAAACTAAAAAAACTAAAAAAAGGCAAAAACTACAAAAAAAACTAAAAACTAATAAAAAAGCTAAAAAAACTAAAAAAACTAAAAAAAGGCAACAACTACAAAAAAAACTAAAAACTAATAAAAAAAATAAAAAAGCTAAAAAACTAAAAAAACTAAAAAAACTAAAAAAAGGTAAAAAACTAAAAAAAACTAAAAACTAAAAAAAACTAAAAAAAAGGAAAAAACTGAAAAATAAGCTAAAATAAAGGTAAAAACCAATAAAAAACTAAAAAAAGGCAAAAACTACAAAAAAAAACTAAAAACTAATAAAAAAAGTAAAAAAGCTAAAAAACTAAAAAAAACTAAAAAAACTAAAAAAAGGTAAAAAACTAAAAAAAATAAAAAATAAAAAAAAAATAAAAAAAAGGAAAAAACTGAAAAATAAGCTAAAATAAAGGTAAAAACCAATAAAAAACTAAAAAGAAAAAAAGGAAAAAACTAAAAAAAATTTTCATCTAAAAAACTAAAAAAAACTAAAAAAGGTAAAAACTAAAAGAACTAAAAAAGAAAAAAATAAATGACGAAACTCAAAGAGAAAGCGACCAGGACAAAAGGAATGTTCGATTAGCAATCAACAAAGCACCGGGACACGGAGTATAAATGACGACCAGGACATAAGTAAAAAAAAAAACTATCTATATATATAAAAATAAGTTGTCTGTGGATCTGTGGATCGTGGATCAGGTGACGTCACCTGAAAAAACTGGATCAGGTGACGTCAAAACTGAAAAAACTAAAAAAAGGCAAAAACTACAAAAAAAACTAAAAACTAATAAAAAAAATAAAAAAGCTAAAAAACTAAAAAAACTAAAAAAAGGCAAAAACTACAAAAAAAACTAAAAACTAATAAAAAAGCTAAAAAACTAAAAAAACTAAAAAAAAGGCAAAAACTACAAAAAAAACTAAAAACTAATAAAAAAAATAAAAAAGCTAAAAAACTAAAAAAACTAAAAAAACTAAAAAAAGGTAAAAAACTAAAAAAACTAAAAACTAAAAAAAAACTAAAAAAAGGAAAAAACTGAAAAATAAGCTAAAATAAAGGTAAAAACCAATAAAAAACTAAAAAAAAAACTGAAAAAACTAAAAAAAGGCAAAAACTACAAAAAAACTAAAAACTTATAAAAAAAGTAAAAAAGCTAAAAAACTAAAAAAACTAAAAAAACTAAAAAAAACTAAAAAAAGGTAAAAAACTAAAAAAAATAAAAAATAAAAAAAAACTAAAAAAAAAGGAAAAAACTGAAAAATAAGCTAACATAAAGGTAAAAACCAATAAAAAACTAAAAAGAAAAAAAGGAAAAAACTAAAAAAAATTTCTTCTAAAAAACTAAAAAAAACTAAAAAAGGTAAAAACTAAAAGAACTAAAAAAAAAAAAAATAAATGACGACACTCAAAGAGAAAGCGACCAGGACAAAAGGAATGTTCGATTAGCAATCAACAAAGCACCGGGACACAGGGAGTATAAATGACGACCAGGACATAAGTAAAAAAAAAATTAACAAAACTAAAAAGAAGGTAAAAACTACAAAAAAACTAAAAAGAAAAAAAAACTAAAAACTAATAAAAAAACTAAAAAATCTAAAAATCTAAATAAACTAAAAAAGAAAAAAAAAGGAAAAAAATAAAGGAGAAAAACAAAACTAAAAAACGAATGTATATACAGACCAGTACACCGGGATACAAATGACGACCGGGACACAGGGAATATAAATGACGACCGGGACACAGGGACACAACTACAACGGGGACACCGGGGGAAACAGGGGGATATAAATGACGACCGGGACAAAAAAACTAAAAAGAAAAAAAAACTAAAAACTAATAAAAAAACTAAAAAATCTAAAAATCTAAATAAGCTAAAAAAGAAAAAAAAAGGAAAAAAATAAAGGAGAAAAACAAAACTAAAAAACGAATGTATATACAGACCGGGACACCGGGATACAAATGACGACCGGGACACAGGGAATATAAATGACGACCGGGACACAGGGACACAACTAAAACGGGGACACCGGGGGAAACAGGGGGATGTAAATGACGACCGGGACACCGGGACAGGGAATGGTCGATTAGCAATCACCATCAACAAAGCTCAAGGGCAATCATTAGAATCATGAGGTATAGATCTGAATACAGATTGTTTTCCCATGGACCATTATATGTTGCATGTTCAAGAGTCGGTAAACCTGACAATCTATTTATATGCAAAGACAATGGGACAGCAAAGAATGTTGTATATTCGCAAGTTTTACGTAGTTAAAACCATATATATATATATATATATATCTATCTATCTATATTCACAGGTGGGACATAGGGACACAACTACAATGGCGCGTAACTATTATGGCGCGTAACGACTTACGCGCGCGGGGGGGCTTGGGGGGGGGGGCGCGAAGCGCCCCCACCAACTAGGTGTTGGGGTGGCGCGAAGCGCCACCCCAACAGCTAGTATATATATATATTCTATATATATAAAAATAAGTTGTCTGTCTGTCTGTGGATGGATGGATCAGGTGACGTCACCTGAAAAAACTGGATCAGGTGACGTCAAAACTGAAAAAACTAAAAAAAGGCAAAAACTACAAAAAAAACTAAAAACTAATAAAAAAAATAAAAAAGCTAAAAAACTAAAAAAACTAAAAAAAGGCAAAAACTAAAAACTAATAAAAAAGCTAAAAATCTAAAAAAACTAAAAAAAGGCAAAAACTACAAAAAAAACTAAAAACTAATAAAAAAAATAAAAAAGCTAAAAAACTAAAAAAACTAAAAAAACTAAAAAAAGGTAAAAAACTAAAAAAACTAAAAACTAAAAAAAACTAAAAAAAAGGAAAAAACTGAAAAATAAGCTAAAATAAAGGTAAAAACCAATAAAAAACTAAAAAAAAAACTGAAAAAACTAAAAAAAGGCAAAAACTACAAAAAAAAACTAAAAACTAATAAAAAAAGTAAAAAAGCTAAAAAACTAAAAAAACTAAAAAAACTAAAAAAAGGTAAAAAACTAAAAAAAATAAAAAATAAAAAAAAAATAAAAAAAAGGAAAAAACTGAAAAATAAGCTAAAATAAAGGTAAAAACCAATAAAAAACTAAAAAGAAAAAAAGGAAAAAACTAAAAAAAATTTCCATCTAAAAAACTAAAAAAAACTAAAAAAGGTAAAAACTAAAAGAACTAAAAAAGAAAAAAATAAATGACGAAACTCAAAGAGAAAGCGACCAGGACAAAAGGAATGTTCGATTAGCAATCAACAAAGCACCGGGACACAGGGAGTATAAATGACGACCAGGACATAAGTAAAAAAAAAAAACTATCTATATATATAAAAATAAGTTGTCTGTGGATCTGTGGATCGTGGATCAGGTGACGTCACCTGAAAAAACTGGATCAGGTGACGTCAAAACTGAAAAAACTAAAAAAAGGCAAAAACTACAAAAAAAAACTAAAAACTAATAAAAAAAATAAAAAAGCTAAAAAACTAAAAAAACTAAAAAAAGGCAAAAACTACAAAAAAAACTTAAAACTAATAAAAAAGCTAAAAAACTAAAAAAACTAAAAAAAACGGCAAAAACTACAAAAAAACTAAAAACTAATAAAAAAAATAAAAAAGCTAAAAAACTGAAAAAAACTAAAAAAACTAAAAAAAGGTAAAAAACTAAAAAAACGAAAAACTAAAAAAAACTAAAAAAAAGGAAAAAACTGAAAAATAAGCTAAAATAAAGGTAAAAACCAATAAAAAACTAAAAAAAAACTGAAAAAACTAAAAAAAGGGTAAAAAAGCTAAAAAACTAAAAAAACTAAAAAAACTAAAAAAAACTAAAAAAGGTAAAAAACTAAAAAAAATAAAAAATAAAAAAAAACTAAAAAAAAAGGAAAAAACTGAAAAATAAGCTAACATAAAGGTAAAAACCAATGAAAAACTAAAAAGAAAAAAAGGAAAAAACTAAAAAAAATTTTCTTCTAAAAAACTAAAAAAAACTAAAAAAGGTAAAAACTAAAAGAACTAAAAAAGAAAAAAATAAATGACGACACTCAAAGAGAAAGCGACCAGGACAAAAGGAATGTTCGATTAGCAATCAACAAAGCACCGGGACACAGGGAGTATAAATGACGACCAGGACATAAGTAAAAAAAAAAATTAACAAAACTAAAAAGAAGGTAAAAACTACAAAAAAACTAAAAAGAAAAAAAAAACTAAAAACTAATAAAAAAACTAAAAAATCTAAAAATCTAAATAAACTAAAAAAGAAAAAAAAGGAAAAAAATAAAGGAGAAAAACAAAACTAAAAAACGAATGTATATACAGACCAGTACACCGGGATACAAATGACGACCGGGACACAGGGAATATAAATGACGACCGGGACACAGGGACACAACTACAACGGGGACACCGGGGGAAACAGGGGGATATAAATGACGACCGGGACAAAAAAACTAAAAAAAAAAAAACTAAAAACTAATAAAAAAACTAAAAAATCTAAAAATCTAAATAAGCTAAAAAAGAAAAAAAAAGGAAAAAAATAAAGGAGAAAAACAAAACTAAAAAACGAATGTATATACAGACCGGGACACCGGGATACAAATGACGACCGGGACACAGGGAATATAAATGACGACCGGGACACAGGGACACAACTAAAACGGGGACACCGGGGGAAACAGGGGGATGTAAATGACGACCGGGACACCGGGACAGGGAATGGTCGATTAGCAATCACCATCAACAAAGCTCAAGGGCAATCATTCGAATCATGAGGTATAGATCTGAATACAGATTGTTTTCCCATGGACCATTATATGTTGCATGTTCAAGAGTCGGTAAACCTGACAATCTATTTATATGCAAAGACAATGGGACAGCAAAGAATGTTGTATATTCGCAAGTTTTTACGTAGTTAAAACCATATATATATATATATATATATATATATATATATATATATATATATATATATATATATATATATATATATATATATATATATATATCTTTCTATCTATATTCACAGGTGGGACATAGGGACACAACTACAATGGCGCGTAACTATTATGGCGCGTAACGACTTACGCGCGCGGGGGGGCTTGGGGGGGGGCGCGAAGCGCCCCCACCAACTAGGTGTTGGGGTGGCGCGAAGCGCCACCCCAACAGCTAGTATATATATATATTCTATATATATAAAAATAAGTTGTCTGTCTGTCTGTGGATGGATGGATCAGGTGACGTCACCTGAAAAAACTGGATCAGGTGACGTCAAAACTGAAAAAACTAAAAAAAGGCAAAAACTACAAAAAAAACTAAAAACTAATAAAAAAATAAAAAAGCTAAAAAAACTAAAAAAACTAAAAAAAGGCAAAAACTACAAAAAAAACTAAAAACTAATAAAAAAGCTAAAAAACTAAAAAAACTAAAAAAAGGCAAAAACTACAAAAAAAACTAAAAACTAATAAAAAAAATAAAAAAGCTAAAAAACTAAAAAAACTAAAAAAACAAAAAAGGTAAAAAAACTAAAAAAACTAAAAACTAAAAAAAACTAAAAAAAAAGGAAAAAACTGAAAAATAAGCTAAAATAAAGGTAAAAACCAATAAAAAACTAAAAAAAAAACTGAAAAAACTAAAAAAAGGCAAAAACTACAAAAAAAAACTAAAAACTAATAAAAAAAGTAAAAAAGCTAAAAAACTAAAAAAACTAAAAAAACTAAAAAAAGGTAAAAAACTAAAAAAAATAAAAAATAAAAAAAAAACTAAAAAAAAGGAAAAAACTGAAAAATAAGCTAAAATAAAGGTAAAAACCAATAAAAAACTAAAAAGAAAAAAAGGAAAAAACTAAAAAAAATTATCATCTAAAAAACTAAAAAAAACTAAAAAAGGTAAAAACTAAAAGAACTAAAAAAGAAAAAAATAAATGACGAAACTCAAAGAGAAAGCGACCAGGACAAAAGGAATGTTCGATTAGCAATCAACAAAGCACCGGGACACAGGGAGTATAAATGACGACCAGGACATAAGTAAAAAAAAAAACTATCTATATATATAAAAATAAGTTGTCTGTGGATCTGTGGATCGTGGATCAGGTGACGTCACCTGAAAAAACTGGATCAGGTGACGTCAAAACTGAAAAAACTAAAAAAAGGCAAAAACTACAAAAAAAACTAATAAAAAAAATAAAAAAGCTAAAAAACTAACAAAACTAAAAAAAGGCAAAAACTACAAAAAAACTAAAAACTAATAAAAAAGCTAAAAAACTAAAAAACTAAAAAAAGGCAAAAACTACAAAAAAACTAAAAACTAATAAAAAAAATAAAAAAGCTAAAAAACTTAAAAAAACTAAAAAAACTAAAAAAAGGTAAAAAACTAAAAAAACTAAAAACTAAAAAAAAAACTAAAAAAAAGGAAAAAACTGAAAAATAAGCTAAAATAAAGGTAAAAAACCAATAAAAAACTAAAACAAAACTGAAAAAACTAAAAAAAGGCAAAAACTACAAAAAAACTAAAAACTAATAAAAAAAGTAAAAAAGCTAAAAAACTAAAAAAACTAAAAAAACTAAAAAAAACTAAAAAAGGTAAAAAACTAAAAAAAAATAAAAAATAAAAAAAAAATAAAAAAAAAAGGAAAAAACTGAAAAATAAGCTAACATAAAGGTAAAAACCAATAAAAAACTAAAAAGAAAAAAAGGAAAAAACTAAAAAAAATTTTCATCTAAAAAACTAAAAAAAACTAAAAAAGGTAAAAACTAAAAGAACTAAAAAAGAAAAAAATAAATGACGACACTCAAAGAGAAAGCGACCAGGACAAAAGGAATGTTCGATTAGCAATCAACAAAGCACCGGGACACAGGGAGTATAAATGACGACCAGGACATAAGTAAAAAAAAAATTAACAAAACTAAAAAGAAGGTAAAAACTACAAAAAAACTAAAAAGAAAAAAAAACTAAAAACTAATAAAAAAAATAAAAAATCTAAAAATCTAAATAAACTAAAAAAGAAAAAAAAAGGAAAAAAATAAAGGAGAAAAACAAAACTAAAAAACGAATGTATATACAGACCGGTACACCGGGATACAAATGACGACCGGGACACAGGGAATATAAATGACGACCGGGACACAGGGGACACAACTACAACGGGGACACCGGGGGAAACAGGGGGATATAAATGACGACCGGGACAAAAAAACTAAAAAGAAAAAAAAACTAAAAACTAATAAAAAAACTAAAAAATCTAAAAATCTAAATAAGCTAAAAAAAGAAAAAAAAAGGAAAAAAATAAAGGAGAAAAACAAAACTAAAAAACGAATGTATATACAGACCGGGACACCGGGATACAAATGACGACCGGGACACAGGGAATATAAATGACGACCGGGACACAGGGACACAACTACAACGGGGACACCGGGGGAAACAGGGGGATGTAAATGACGACCGGGACACTGGGACAGGGAATGGTCGATTAGCAATCACCATCAACAAAGCTCAAGGGCAATCATTAGAATCATGAGGTATAGATCTGAATACAGATTGTTTTCCCATGGACCATTATATGTTGCATGTTCAAGAGTCGGTAAACCTGACAATCTATTTATATGCAAAGACAATGGGACAGCAAAGAATGTTGTATATTCGCAAGTTTTACGTAGTTAAAACCATATATATATATATATATATATATATATATATATATATATATATATATATATATAAATATATATATATATATATATATATATATATATATATATATATATATATATATATATATATCTATCTATATTCACAGGTGGGACATAGGGACACAACTACAATGGCGCGTAACTATTATGGCGCGTAACGACTTACGCGCGCGGGGGGGCTTGGGGGGGGGCGCGAAGCGCCCCCACCAACTAGGTGTTGGGGTGGCGCGAAGCACCACCCCAACAGCTAGTATATATATATATATAGATATATATATATATATATATATATATATATATATATATATATATATATATATATATATATATATATATATGTATATATATATATATATATATATTTTCTTTTTAGTTTTTTTGTAGTTTTTACCTTTTTTAGTTTTTTTCTTCTTTTGTATTTATGCTAAAGCCAAGGTTCAAACCTGGAGCCTCTCGGACCTAGAACCTGAAACATAACGCTTTACCAACTCAGCTACTTCGGCTCGAATACATTCGTTTTGAGCAGCTTCCTCGGGTGTTGCCATTGTAGGTTCTTCAGTCATTTTACAATTAGAAATTTCTCTTTCAACGGTCTTCTTACAATGAAAAATTTTTCTTTGAACGATATTCTTAAATACCTGTGTCCTGGTCGTCATTTATATTCCCTGTGTCCCGGTCGTCATTTGTGCCCCGGTATCCCAGTCTGTAATTTCTCTTTGAGTGTCCCGGTCGTTATTTATATTCCCTCTGTCCCGGTCGTCATTTGTGTCCCGGTCTGTAATTTCTCTTTGAGTGTTTTTTCTTTTTAGTATTTTTTAGTTTTTTACATTTTTTTCTTTTTTCAGTTTTCTTTTTCTTCTTGCCATTGTAGGTTCTTCAGTCATTTTACAATTAGAAATTTCTCTTTCAACGGTCTTCTTACAATTAAAAATTTGTCTTTGAACGATATTCTTAAATACCTGTGTCCTGGTCGTCATTTATATTCCCTGTGTCCCGGTCGTCATTTGTGTCCTGGTATCCCAGTCTGTAATTTCTCTTTGAGTGTCCCGGTCGTTATTTATATTCCCTCTGTCCCGGTCGTCATTTGTGTCCCGGTCTGTAATTTCTCTTTGAGTGTTTTTTCTTTTTAGTATTTTTTAGTTTTTTACATTTTTTCTTTTTTCAGTTTTCTTTTTCTTCTTTATTTTTCAGCTTCACTATGAAATACATATCGCCGAACCTTTGTTTTTTTTTAACTAAAATCTGGTAGGCATTGATGCCCTTATCCAAGTCAAAATCCCAAACCCAATCATCATCGCTATCATTTTCAGTTTTGATATGTTTTGACTCTCGCTGTCCAGGTGGATCTTCATCTAACTGCGCGGTTTTGCGTTCTTTAGCCTCAAGCCTGTTTCCTTGCCGTTCTTTTGATTCCTCGGCACGCTTTCTTTTCTGACTTTCTCTATCAGCAGCAAGTTTTTTGGCATAGACTCTTTGAGCATCTTCATCGGCTTTTGCCATTGTAAGTTCATCAGTCATTTTAAACTTAAACATTAATAGATTTCTACGTGAACATATATGTCTTAAATACCATTAATGACTTCACCGTCAAAGCAAAAATGACGACAACTAATTTCATGACGTCAGCCGACACAGAAACATGACGTCACCTGATCCACAGATCCACAGACAGACAACTTATTTATATATATATACTAGCTGTTGGGGTGGCGCTTCGCACCACCCCTTCACCTAGTTGGTGGGGGCGCTTCGCGCCCCCCCCCAAGGCCCCCCCGCGCGCGTAAGTCGTTACGCGCCATATTAGTTACGCGCCATTGTAGTTGTGTCCCTATGTCCCACCTGTGAATATAGATATATATATATATATATGTTTTTAACTACGTAAAACTTGCGAATATACAACATTCTTTGCTCTCCCATTGTCTGTGCATATAAATAGATTGTTTACCGACTCTTGAAAATGCAACATATAATGGTCCATGGGAAAACAATCCGTATTCAGATCTATACCTCATGATTCTAATGATTGCCCTTGAGCTTTGTTGATGGTGATTGCTAATCTACCATTCCCTGTGTCGCCATCGTCATTTATATATCCCCTTGTGCCCCCCGGCATCCCCTTTGTAGTTTTGTCCCTGTGTCCAGGTCGTCATTTGTGTCCCGGTGTCCCAGTCTGTGATTTCTCTTTGAGTGTCCCGGGCGTCATTTATATTCCATGTGTCCCGGTGTCTCGGTCGTCATTTATATCCCCCTGTGCCCCCCGGCGTCCCCGTTGTAGTTGTGTCCCTGTGTCCCGGTCGTCATTTATATTCCCTGTGTCCCGGTCGTCATTTGTATCCCGGTGTCCCGGTCTGTATATACATTCGTTTTTTAGTTTTGTTTTTCTCCTTTATTTTTTTCCTTTTTTATTTTTTTTATTTTTTAGTTTATTTAGATTTTTAGATTTTTTAGTTTTTTTATTAGTTTTTTTTTTCTTTTAGTTTTTTTGTAGTTTTTACCTTTTTTTTTAGTTTTTTTAGTTTTTTTTACTTATATCCTGGTCGTCATTTATACTCCCTGTGTCCCGGTCGTCATTTGTGTCCCGGTGCTTTGTTGATTGCTAATCGAACATTCCTTTTGTCCCGGTCGCTTTCTCTTTGAGTGTCGTCATTCATATTCCCTATGTGCCGGTGTCCCGGTCGTCATTTGTGTCCCGATGTCCCGGTCTGTAATTTCGTCAGTTGAAAACTTATGATGAAATAAATTTTTAATTTTTTCCCTTTTTTTGTTTTTAGTTTTTTTTTATTGGTTTTTACCTTTTTTTAGGTTTTTTAGTTTTTTTCTTTTTTTCTTTTTAGTTTTTTTTGAAGTTTTTATCTTTTAGTTTTTTTATTTTTATTTATATTTTTTTAGTTTTCTTTTTCTCCTTTATTTTTCAGTTTTTTCCTTTTTTTAGTTTTTTTTCTTTTTTAGTTCTTTTAGTTTTTACCTTTTTTCGTTTTTTTTAGTTTTTTTAGTTTTTTAGCTTTTTTTATTTTTTTTTTTTATTAGTTTTTAGTTTATTTTATTGTTTTTTCCTTTTTTTAGTTTTTTTTTAGTTTTTTATCTTTTTTTAGTTTTTTTTTTAGTTTTTAAGCTTTTTTAGATTTTTTTATTTTGTTTCCTTTTTTTTTGTAGTTTTTACCTTCTTTAGATTTTTGCTTCTTTTATTTTTTTAGCTTTTTTAGTTTTTTTTCGTTTTTTCTTTTTAGTTTTTTTGTAGTTTTTATCTTTTTTATTTTTTTGTATTTTTATTCATATTTTTTTAGTTTTCTTTTTCTCTTTTATTTTTCAGTCTTTTCCTTTTTTTAGTTTTTTTCTTTTTTAGTTTTTAGTTTTTTTTTAGTTTTTTACCTTTTTTAGTTTTTTTAGTTTTTTATATTTTTTAGTTTTTTTATTAGTTTTTAGTTTTTTTTGTAGTTTTTGCCTTTTTTTAGTTTTTTCAGTTTTTTTTAGTTTTTAGTTTTTTACCTGTTTTTAGTTTTTTTTAGTTTTTTA
>NW_027063743.1:0-31173 GCF_032884065.1 Artemia franciscana
TTAGTTTTCGAGGGTAATAGCTACGTATGTTGAAAAAATGAAGATATTAGACTATTTTATGGTTGCAAATGATAAAGAATGTGATTAAAGGTTCTTTTCATATTTTAAAAGTTTTAGTTTTCGAGGGTAATAGCTATGTCTGTGGAAAAAATGAAGATATTAGACTATTTTATGATTGCACACGGCAAAGAATGTGATTAAAGGCTCTTTTCCTATTTCAAAAGTTTTAGTTTTCGAGGGTAATAGCTACGTATGTTGAAAAAATGAAGATCATAGACTATTTTATGATTGAAAATGGTATAGAATGTGATTAAAGGCTCTTTTCGTATGTCAAAAGTTTTAGTTTTCGAGGGTAATAGCTACGTATGTTGGAAAAATGAAGATAGTAGACTATTTTATGATTGCAAATGGTAAAGAATGTGATTAAAGGCTCTTCTCCTATTTCAAAAGTTTTAGTTTTCTAGGGTAATAGCTACGTATGTTGGAAAAATGAAGATATTAGACTATTTTTTGATTGCAAATGGTAAAGAATGTGATTAAAGGCTCTTTTCCTATTTCAAAAGTTTTTAGTTTTCGAGGGTAATAGCTACGTATGTTGAAAAAATGAAGATATTAGACTATTTTATGATTGTAAATGGTAAAGAATGTGATTAAAGGCTCTTTTCCTATGTCAAAAGTTTTAGTTTTCGAGGGTAATAGCTACGTATGTTGAAAAAATGAAGATATTAGACTATTTTATGATTGCAAATGGTAAAGAATGCGATTAAAGGCTCTTTTCCTATTTCAAAAGTTTTAGTTTTCGAGGTTAATAGCTACGTATGTTGAAAAAATGAAGATATTAGACTATTTTATGATTGCATATGGTAAAGAATGTGATTAAAGGCTCTTTTCCTATCTCAAAAGTTTTAGTTTTCCAGGGTAATAGCTACGTATGTTGAAAAAATGAAGATATTAGACTATTTTATGATTGCAAATGGTAAAGAATGTGATTAAAGGCTCTTTTCCTATTTCAAAAGTTTTAGTTTTCGAGGGTAATAGCTACGTATGTTGAAAAAATGAAGATATTAGACTATTTTATGATTGCACATGGTAAAGAATGTTATTAAAGGCTCTTTTCCTATGTCAAAAGCTATAGTTTTCGAGGGTAATAGTTTTGTCTTTGGAAAAAATAAAGATATTAGACAATTTTATGATTGCACATGGTAAAGAATGTGATTAAAGGCTCTTTTCCTATTTCAAAAGTTTTAGTTTTCGACGGTAATAGCTACGTATGTTGAAAAAATAAAGATATTAGACTATTTTATGATTGCAAATGGTAAAGAATGTGATTAAAGGCTATTTTCCTATTTCAAAAGTTTTAGTTTTCGAGGGTAATAGCTTTGTCTGTGGAAAAAATGAAGATATTAGACAATTTTATGATTGCACATGGTAAAGAATGTGATTAAAGGCTCTTTTCCTATTTCAAAAGTTTTAGTTTTCGTGGGTAATAGCTACGTATGTTGAAAAAATGAAGATATTAGACTATTTTATGATTGCACATGGTAAAGAATGTGATTAAAGGCTCTTTTCCTATTTCAAAAGTTTTAGTTTTCGAGCGTAATAGCTACGTATGTTGAAATAATGAAGATATTAGACTTTTTTATGATTGCACATGGTAAAGAATGTGATTAAAGGCTCTTTTCCTATGTCAAAAGTTTTAGTTTTCGAGGGTAATAGCTACGTATATTAAGAAAATGAAGATATTAGACTATTTTATGATTGCAAATGGTAAAGAATGTGATTAAAGGCTATTTTCCTATTTCAAAAGTTTTAGTTTTCAAGGGTAATAGCTTTGTCTGTGGTAAAAATGAAGATATTAGACTATTTTATGATTGCAAATGGTAAAGAATGTGATTAAAGGCTCTTTTCCTATGTCAAAAGTTTTAGTTTTCGAGGGTAATAGCTACGTATGTTGAAAAAATGAAGATATTAGACTATTTTATGATTGCAAATGGTAAAGAATGTGATTAAAGGCTCTTTTCCTATTTCAAAAGTTTTAGTTTTCGAGGGTAATAGCTACGTATGTTGAAAAAATGAAGATATTAGACTATTTTATGATTGCAAATGGTAAAGAATGTGATTAAAGGCTCTTTTCCTATTTCAAAAGTTTTAGTTTTCGAGGGTAATAGCTACGTATGTTAAAAAAAATGATGATATTAGACTATTTTATGATTGCACATGGTAAAGAATGTGATTAAAGGTTCTTTTCCTATTTCAAAAGTTTTAGTTTTCGAGGGTAATAGCTACGGATGTTGAAAAAATGAAGATATTAGACTATTTTATGATTGCAAGTGGTAAAGAATGTGATTAAAGGCTCTTTTCCTATGTTAAAAGTTTTAGTTTTCGAGGGTAATAGCTACGTATGTTGAATAAATGAAGATATTAGACTATTTTATGATTGCAAATGGTAAAGAATGTGATTAAAAGCTCTTTTCCTATTTCAAAAGTTTTAGTTTTCGAGGGTAATAGCTACGTATGTTGAAAAAATTAAGATATTAGACTATTTTATGATTGCAAATGATAAAGAATGTGATTAAAGGCTCTTTTCCTTTTTCAAAAGTTTTAGTTTTTGAGGGTAATAGCTACGTATGTTGAAAAAATGAAGATATTAGACTATTTTATGATTGCACATGGTAAAGAATGTGATTAATGGCTCTTTTCCTATTTCAAAAGTTTTAGTTTTCGAGGGTAATAGCTAGGTATGTGGAAAAAATGAAGATATTAGACTATTTTATGATTGCAAATGGTAAAGAATGTGATTAAAGGCTCTTTTCCTATTTCAAAAGTTTTAATTTTCGAGGGTAATAGCTACGTATGATGGAAAAATGAAGATATTAGACTATTTTATGATTGCAAATGGTAAAGAATGTGATTAAAGGCTCTTTTCCTATGTTAAAAGTTTTAGTTTTCGAGGGTAATAGCTACGTATGTTGAAAAAATGAAGATATTAGACTATTTTATGAATGCAAATGGTAAAGAATGTAATTAAAGGTTCTTTTCCTATTTCAAAAGTTTTAGTTTTCGAGGGTAATAGCTACGTATGTTGAAAAAATGAAGATATTAGACTATTTTATGATTGCAAATGGTAAAGAATGTGATTAAAGGCTCTTTTCCTATGTCAAAAGTTTTAGCTTTCGAGGGTAATAGCTACTTATGTTGAAAAAATGAAGATATTAGACTATTTTATGAATGCAAATGGTAAAGAATGTGATTAAAGGCTCTTTTCCTATTTCAAAAGTTTTAGTTTTCGAGGGTAATAGCTTTGTCTGTGGAAAAAATGAAGATATTAGACAATTTTATGATTGCACATGGTAAAGAATGTGATTAAAGGCTCTTTCCCTATTTCAAAAGTTTTAGTTTTCTTGGGTAATAGCTATGTATGTTGAAAAAATGAAGATATTAGACTATTTTATGATTGCAAATGACAAAGAATGTGATTAAAGGCTCTTTTCCTATTTCAAAAGTTTTAGTTTTCGAGGGTAATAGCTACGTATGTTGAAATAATGAAGATATTAGACTATTTTATGATTGCACATGGTAAAGAATGTGATTAAAGGCTCTTTTCCTATGTCAAAAGTTTTAGTTTTCGAGGGTAATAGCTTTGTCTGTGGAAAAAATAAAGATATTAGACAATTTTATGATTGCACATGGTAAAAAATGTGATTAAAGGCTCTTTTCCTATTTCAAAAGTTTTAGTTTTCGAGGGTAATAGCTACGTATGTTGAAAAAATGAAGATATTAGACTATTTTATGATTGCAAATGGTAAAAAATGTGATTAAAGGCTATTTTCCTATTTCAAAAGTTTTATTTTTCGAGGGTAATAGCTTTGTCTGTGGAAAAAATGAAGATATTAGACAATTTTATGAATTCACATGGTAAAGAATGTGATTAAAGGCTCTTTTCCTACTTCAAAAGTTTTAGTTTTCGAGGGTAGTAGCTACGTATGTTGAAAAAATAAAGATATTAGACTATTTTATGATTGCAAATGGTAAAGAATGTGATTAAAGGCTCTTTTCCTATTTCAAAAGTTTTAGTTTTCGAGGGTAATAGCTACGTATGTTGAAATAATGAAGATATTAGACTATTTTATTATTGCACATGGTAAAGAATGTGATTAAAGGCTCTTTTCCTATGTCAAAAGTTTTAGTTTTCGAGGGTAATAGCTTTGTTTGTGGAATAAATGAAGATATTAGACAATTTTATGATTGCACATGGTAAAGAATGTGATTAAAGGCTCTTTACCTATTTCAAAAGTTTTAGTTTTCGAGGGTAATAGCTACGTATGTTGAAAAAATGAACATATTAGACTATTTTATGATTGCACATGGTAAAGAATGTGATTAAAGGCTCTTTTCCTATTTCAAAAGTTTTAGTTTTCGAGGGTAATAGCTACGGATGTTGAAAAAATGAAGATATTAGACTATTTTATGATTGCAAATGGTAAAGAATGTGATTAAAGGCTCTTTTCCTATGTCAAAAGTTTTAGTTTTCGAGGGTAATAGCTACGTATGTTGAAAAAATGAAGATATTAGACTATTTTATGATTGCAAATGGTAAAGAATGTGGTTAAAGGCTCTTTTCCTATGTCAAAAGTTTTAGTTTTCGAGGGTAATAGCTACGTATGTTGAATAAATGAAGATATTAGACTATTTTATGATTGCAAATGGTAAAGAATGTGATTAAAGGCTCTTTTTCTATTTCAAAAGTTTTAGTTTTCGAGGGTAATAGCTATGTATGTTGAAAAAATTAAGATATTAGACTATTTTATGATTGCAAATGGTAAAGAATGTGATTAAAGGCTCTTTTCCTTTTTCAAAAGTTTTAGTTTTCGAGGGTAATAGCTACGTAGGTTGAAAAAATGAAGATATTAGACTATTTTATGATTGCACATGGTAAAGATTGTGATTAAAGGCTCTTTTCCTATGTCAAAAGTTTTAGTTTTCGAGGGTAATAGCTTTGTCTGTGGAAAAAAAGGAGATATTAGACTATTTATGATTGCAAATGGTAAAGAATGTGATTAAAGGCTCTTTTCCTATGTCAAAAGTTTTAGTTTTCAAGGGTAACAGCTACGTATGTTGAAAAAATAAAGATATTAGACTATTTTATGATTGCAAATGGTAAAGAATGTGATTAAAGGCTCTTTTCCTATTTCAAAAGTTTTAGTTTTCGAGGGTAATAGCTACGTATGTTGAGAAAATGAAGATGTTAGACTATTTTATGATTGCACATGGTAAAGAATGTGATTAAAGGCTCTTTTCCTATTTCAAAAGTTTAGTTTTTGAGGGTAATAGCTACGTATGTTGAAAAAATGAAGATATTAGACTATTTTATGATTGCAAATGGTAAAGAATGTGATTAAAGGCTCTTTTCCTATTTCAAAAGATTTAGTTTTTGAGGGTAATAGCTACGTATGTTGAAAAAAATGAAGATATTAGACTATATTGCACATGGTAAAGAATGTGATTAAAGGCTCTTTTCCTATTTCAAAAGTTTTAGTTTTCGAGGGTAATAGCTACGTATGTTGAGAAAAATGAAGATATTAGACTATTTTATGATTGCAAATGGTAAAGAATATGATTAAAGGCTCTTTTCCTATGTCAAAAGTTTTAGTTTTCGAGGGTAATAGCTACGTATGTTGGAAAAATGAAGATATTAGACTATTTTTTGATTGCAAATGGTAAAGAATGTGATTAAAGGCTCTTTTCCTATGTCAAAAGTTTTAGTTTTCGAGGGTAATAGCTACGTATGTTTAAAAAATGAAGATATTAGACTATTTTATGATTGCAAATGGTAAAGAATGTGATTAAAGGCTCTATTCCTATTTTATGATTGCACATGGTAAAGAATGTGATTAAAGGCTCTTTTCCTATTTCAAAAGTTTTAGTTTTCGAGGGTAATAGCTACGTATGTTAAACAAATGAAGATATTAGACTATTTTATTATTGCAAATGGTAAAGAATGTGATTAAAGGCTCTTTTCCTATTTCAAAAGTTTTAGTTTTTGAGGGTAATAGCTACGTATGTTGAAAAAATGAAGATATTAGACTATTTTATGATTGCAAATGGTAAAGAATGTGATTAAAGGCTCTTTTCCTATTTCAAAAGTTTTAGTTTTCGAGGGTAATAGCTACATATGTTGAAAAAATGAAGATATTAGACTATTTTATGATTGCAAATGGTAAAGAATGTGATTAAAGGCTCTTTTCCTATTTCAAAAGTTTAGTTTTCGAAGGTAATAGCTACGTATGTTGAAAAAATGAAGATATTAGACTATTTGATGATTGCACATGGTAAAGAATGTGATTAAAGGCTCTTTTCCTATTTCAAAAGTTTTAGTTTTCGAGGGTAATAGCTACGTATGTTGGAAAAATGAAGATATTAGACTATTTTTTGATTGCAAATGGTAAAGAATGTGATTAAAGGCTCTTTTCCTATTTCAAAAGTTTTAATTTTCGAGGGTAATAGCTACGTATGTTGAAAAAATGAAGATATTAGACTATTTTATGATGGTAAATGGTAAAGAATGTGATTAAAGGCTCTTTTCCTATGTCAAAAGTTTTAGTTTTCGAGGGTAGTAGCTACGTATGTTGAAAAAATGAAGATATTAGACTATTTTATGATTGCAAATGGTAAAGAATGTGATTAAAGGCTCTTTTCCTATGTCAAAAAATTTAGTTTTTGAGGGTAATAGCTACGTATGTTGAAAAAATGAAGATATTAGACTATTTTATGATTGCAAATGGTAAAGAATGTGATTAAAGGCTCTTTTCCTATTTCAAAAGTTTTAGTTTTCGAGGGTATTAGCTACGTATGTTGAAAAATAGAAGATATTAGACTATTTTATGATTGCAAATGGTAAAGAATGTGATTAAAGGCTCTTTTCCTATGTCAAAAGTTTTAGTTTTCGAGGGTAATAGCTACGTATGTTGAAAAAATGAAGATATTAGACTATTTTATGATTGCAAATGGTAAAGAATGTGATTAAAGGCTCTTTTCCTATGTCAAAAGTTTTAGTTTTCGAGGGTAACAGCTTTGTCTGTGGAAAAAAAGGAGATATTAGACTATTTTATGATTGCAAATGGTAAAGAATGTGATTAAAGGCTCTTTTCCTATGTCAAAAGTTTTAGTTTTCGAGGGTAATAGCTACGTATGTTGAAAAAATGAAGATATTAGACTATTTTATGATTGCAAATGGTAAAGAATGTGATTAAAGGCTCTTTTCCTATGTCAAAAGTTATAGTTTTCGAGGGTAATAGCTACGTATGTTGAAAAAATGAAGATATTAGACTATGTTATGATTGCAAATGGTAAAGAATGTGATTAAAGGCTCTTTTCCTATTTCAAAAGTTTTAGTTTTCGAGGGTAATAGCTACGTATGTTGAGAAAATGAAGATATTAGACTATTTTATGATGGCACATGGTAAAGAATTTGATTAAAGGCTCTTTTCCTATTTCAAAAGTTTTAGTTTTCGAGAGTAATAGCTACGTATGTTGAAAAAATGAAGATATTAGACTATTTTATGATTGCAAATGGTAAAGAATGTGATTAAAGGCTCTTTTCCTATTTCAAAAGTTTTAGTTTTTGAGGGTAATAGCTACGTATGTTGAATAAATGAAGATATTAGACTATTTTATGATTGCAAATGGTAAAGAATGTGATTAAAGGTTCTTTTCCTATTTCAAAAGTTTTAGTTTTCGAGGGTAATAGCTACGTATATTGAAAAAATGAAGATATTAGACTATTTTATGATTGCAAATGGTAAAGAATGTGATTAAAGGCTCTTTTCCTATTTCAAAAAATTTAGTTTTCGAGGGTAATAGCTACGTATGTTGAAAAAAATGAAGATATTAGACTATTTTATGATTGCAAATGGTAAAGAATGGTATTAAAGGCTCTTTTCCTATGTCAAAAGTTTTAGTTTTCGAGGGTAATAGCTACGTATGTTGGAAAAATGAAGATATTAGACTATTTTTTGATTGCAAATGGTAAAGAATGTGATTAAAGGCTCTTTTCCTATTTCAAAAGTTTTAGTTTTCGAGGGTAATAGCTACGTATGTTGAAAAAATGAAGATATTAGACTATTTTATGATTGCAAATGGTAAAGAATGTGATTAAAGGCTCTTTTCCTATGTCAAAAGTTTTAGTTTTCGAGGGTAATAGCTACGTATGTTGAAAAAATGAAGAAATTTAGACTATTTTATGATTGAAAATGGTAAAGAATGTGATTAAAGGCTCTTTTCCTATTTTATGATTGCACATGGTAAAGAATGTGATTAAAGGCTCTTTTCCTATTTCAAAAGTTTTAGTTTTCGAGGGTAATAGCTACGTATGTTAAAAAAATGAAGATATTAGACTATTTTATGATTGCAAATGGTAAAGAATGTGATTAAAGGCTCTTTTCCTATTTCAAAAGTTTTAGTTTTTGAGGGTAATAGCTACGTATGTTGAAAAAATGAAGATATTAGACTATTTTATGATTGCAAATGGTAAAGATTGTGATTAAAGGCTCTTTTCCTATTTCAAAAGTTTTAGTTTTCGAGGGTAATAGCTACGTATGTTGAAAAAATGAAGATATTAGACTATTTTATGATTGCAAATGGTAAAGAATGTGATTAAAGGCTCTTTTCCTATTTCAAAAGTGTAGTTTTCGAAGGTAATAGCTACGTATGTTGAAAAAATGAAGATATTAGACTATTTGATGATTACACATGGTAAAGAATGTGATTAAAGGCTCTTTTCCTATTTCAAAAGTTTTAGTTTTCGAGGGTAATAGCTACGTATGTTGACAAAATGAAGATATTAGACTATTTTTTGATTGCAAATGGTAAAGAATGTGATTAAAGGCTCTTTTCCTATTTCAAAAGTTTTAGTTTTCGAGGGTAATAGCTACGTTTTTTGAAAAAATGAAGATATTAGACTATTTTATGATTGTAAATGGTAAAGAATGTGATTAAAGGCTCTTTTCCTATGTGAAAAGTTTTAGTTTTCGAGGGTGATAGCTACGTATGTTGAAAAAATGAACATATTAGACTATTTTATGATTGCAAATGGTAAAGAATGTGATTAAAGGCTCTTTTCCTATTTCAAAAATTTTAGTTTTCGAGGTTAATAGCTACGTATGTTGAAAAAATGAAGATATTAGGCTATTTTATGATTGCAAATGGTAAAGATTGTGATTAAAGGCTCTTTTCCTATGTCAAAAGTTTTAGTTTTCGAGGGTGATAGCTACGTATGTTGAAAAAATGAACATATTACACTATTTTATGATTGCAAATGGTAAAGAATGTGATTAAAGGCTCTTTTCCTATTTCAAAAGTTTTAGTTTTCGAGGTTAATAGCTACGTATGCTGAAAAAATGAAGATATTAGACTATTTTATGATTGCACATGGTAAAGAATGTGATTAAAGGCTCTTTTCCTATTTCAAAAGTGTTAGTTTTCGAGGGTAATAGCTACGTATGTTGAAAAAAATGAAGATATTAGACTATTTTATGATTGCAAATGGTAAAGAATGTGATTAAAGGCTCTTTTCCTATGTCAAAAGTTTTAGTTTTCGAGGGTGATAGCTACGTATGTTGAAAAAATGAACATATTAGACTATTTTATGATTACAAATGGTAAAGAATGTGATTAAAGGCTCTTTTCCTATTTCAAAAGTTTTAATTTTCGAGGTTAATAGCTACGTATGCTGAAAAAACGAAGATATTAGACTATTTTATGATTGCACATGGTAAAGAATGTGATTAAAGGCTCTTTTCCTATTTCAAAAGTTTTAGTTTTTGAGGGTAATAGCTACGTATGTTGAAAAAATGAAGATATTAGACTATTTTATGATTGCACATGGTAAAGAATGTGATTAAAGGCTCTTTTCCTATTTCAAAAGTTTTAGTTTTCGAGGGTAATAGCTACGTATGTTGAGCAAATGAAGATGTTAGACTATTTTATGATTGCACATGGTAAAGAATGTGATTAAAGGCTCTTTTCCTATGTCAAAAGTTTTAGTTTTCGAGGGTAATAGCTTTGTCTGTGGAAAAAAAGGAGATATTAGACTATTTATGATTGCAAATGGTAAAGAATGTGATTAAAGGCTCTTTTCCTATTTCAAAAGTTTTAGTTTTTGAGGGTAATAGCTACGTATGTTGAAAAAATGAAGATATTAGACTATTTTATGATTGCACATGGTAAAGAATGTGATTAAAGGCTCTTTTCCTATTTCAAAAGTTTTAGTTTTCGAGGGTAATAGCTACGTATGTTGAGAAAATGAAGATGTTAGACTATTTTATGATTGCACATGGTAAAGAATGTGATTAAAGGCTCTTTTCCTATGTCAAAAGTTTTAGTTTTCGAGGGTAATAGCTTTGTCTGTGGAAAGAAAGGAGATATTAGACTATTTATGATTGCAAATGGTAAAGAATTTGATTAAAGGCTCTTTTCCTATGTCAAAAGTTTTAGTTTTCAAGGGTAACAGCTACGTATGTTGAAAAAATGAAGATATTAGACTATTTTATGATTGCAAATGGTAAAGAATGTTATTAAAGGCTCTTTTCCTATTTCAAAAGTTTTAGTTTTCGAGGGTAATAGCTACGTATGTTGAGAAAATGAAGATGTTAGACTATTTTATGATTGCACATGGTAAAGAATGTGATTAAAGGCTCTTTTCCTATTTCAAAAGTTTTAGTTTTTGAGGGTAATAGCTACGTATGTTGAAAAAATGAAGATATTAGACTATTTTATGATTGCAAATGGTAAAGAATGTGATTAAAGGTTCTTTTCCTATTTCAAAAGTTTTAGTTTTCGAGGGTAATAGCTACGTATGTTGAAAAAATGAAGATATTAGACTATTTTATGATTGCAAATGGTAAAGAAGGTGATTAAAGGCTCTTTTCCTATTTCAAAAGTTTTAGTTTTCGAGGGTAATAGCTACGTATGTTGAAAAAAATGAAGATATTAGACTATTTTATGATTGCAAATGGTAAAGAATGTGATTAAAGGCTCTTTTCCTATTTCAAAAGAATTAGTTTTTGAGGGTAATAGCTACGTATGTTGAAAAAATGAAGATATTAGACTATTTTATGATTGCAAATGGTAAAGAATGTGATTAAAGGTTCTTTTCCTATTTCAAAAGTTTTAGTTTTCGAGGGTAATAGCTACGTTTGTTGAAAAAATGAAGATATTAGACTATTGTATGATTACAAATGGTAAAGAATGTGATTAAAGGCTCTTTTCCTATTTTAAAAGTTTAGTTTTCGAAGGTAATAGCTACGTATATTGAAAAAATGAAGATATTAGATTATTTTATGATTGCACATGGTAAAGAATGTGATTAAAGGCTCTTTTCCTATTTCAAAAGTTTTAGTTTTCGAGGGTAATAGCTGCGTATGTTGAGAAAAATGAAGATATTAGACTATTTTATGATTGCAAATGGTAAAGAATATGATTAAAGGCTCTTTTCTTATGTCAAAAGTTTTAGTTTTCGAGGGTAATAGCTACGTATGTTGGAAAAATGAAGATATTAGACTATTTTTTGATTGCAAATGGTAAAGAATGTGATTAAAGGCTCTTTTCCTATTTCAAAAGTTTTAGTTTTCGAGGGTAATAGCTACGTATGTTGAAAAAATGAAGATATTAGACTATTTTATGATTGCAAATGGTAAAGAATGTGATTAAAGGCTCTTTTCCTATGTCAAAAGTTTTAGTTTTCGAGGGTAATAGCTACGTATGTTAAAAAAATGTAGATATTAGACTATTTTATGATTGCAAATGGTAAAGAATGTGATTAAAGGCTCTTTTCCTATGTCAAAAGTTTTAGTTTTCGAGGGTAATAGCTACGTATGTTGAAAAAAATGAAGATATTAGACTATTTTATGATTGCAAATGGTAAAGAATGTGATTAAAGGCTCTTTTCCTATGTCAAAAGTTTTAGTTTTCGAGGGTAATAGCTACGTATGTTGGAAAAATGAAGATATTAGACTATTTTTTGATTGCAAATGGTAAAGAATGTGATTAAAGGCTCTTTTCCTATTTCAAAAGTTTTAGTTTTCGAGGGTAATAGCTACGTATGTTGAAAAAATGAAGATATTAGACTATTTTATGATTGCAAATGGTAAAGAATGTGATTAAAGGCTCTTTTCCTATGTCAAAAGTTTTAGTTTTCGAGGGAAATAGCTACGTATGTTGAAAAAATTAAGATATTAGACTATTTTATGATTGAAAATGGTAAAGAATGTGATTAAAGGCTCTTTTCCTATTTTATGATTGCACATGGTAAAGAATGTGATTAAAGGCTCTTTTCCTATTTCAAAAGTTTTAGTGCTCGAGGGTAATAGCTACGTATGTTAAAAAAATGAAGATATTAGACTATTTTATGATTGCAAATGGTAAAGAATGTGATTAAAGGCTCTTTTCCTATTTCAAAAGTTTTAGTTTTTGAGGGTAATAGCTACGTATGTTGAAAAAATGAAGATATTAGACTATTTTATGATTGCAAATGGTAAAGATTGTGATTAAAGGCTCTTTTCCTATTTCAAAAGTTTTAGTTTTCGAGGGTAATAGCTACGTATGTTGAAAAAATGAAGATATTAGACTATTTTATGATTGCAAATGGTAAAGAATATGATTAAAGGCTCTTTTCCTATTTCAAAAGTTTAGTTTTCGAAGGTAATAGCTACGTATGTTGAAAAAATGAAGATATTAGACTATTTTATGATTACACATGGTAAAGAATGTGATTAAAGGCTCTTTTCCTATTTCAAAAGTTTTAGTTTTCGAGGGTAATAGCTACGTATGTTGAAAAAATGAAGATATTAGACTATTTTATGATTGCAAATGGTAAAGAATGTGATTAAAGGCTCTTTTCCTATGTCAAAAGTTTTAGTTTTTGAGGGTAATAGCTATGTATGTTGGAAAAATGAAGATATTAGACTATTTTTTGATTGCAAATGGTAAAGAATGTGATTAAAGGCTCTTTTCCTATTTCAAAAGTTTTAGTTTTCGAGGGTAATAGCTACGTTTGTTGAAAAAATGAAGATATTAGACTATTTTATGATTGTAAATGGTAAAGAATGTGATTAAAGGCTCTTTTCCTATATCAAAAGTTTTAGTTTTCGAGGGTGATAGCTACGTATGTTGAAAAAATGAACATATTAGACTATTTTATGATTGCAAATGGTAAAGAATGTGATTAAAGGCTCTTTTCCTATTTCAAAAGTTTTAGTTTTCGAGGTTAATAGCTACGTATGCTGAAAAAATGAAGATATTAGACTATTTTATGATTGCACATGGTAAGAATGTGATTAAAGGCTCTTTTCCTATTTCAAAAGTTTTAGTTTTTGAGGGTAATAGCTACGTATGTTGAAAAAATGAAGATATTAGACTATTTTATGATTGCAAATGGTAAAGAATGTGATTAAAGGCTCTTTTCCTATTTCAAAAGTTTTAGTTTTCGAGGGTAATAGCTACGTATGTTAAAAAAATGAAGATATTAGACTATTTTATGATTGCAAATGGTAAAGAATGTGATTAAAGGCTCTTTTCCTATTTCGAAAGTTTTAGTTTTTGAGGCTAATAGCTACGTATGTTGAAAAACATGAAGATATTAGGCTATTTTATGATTGCAAATGGTAAAGATTGTGATTAAAGGCTCTTTTCCTATGTCAAAAGTTTAGTTTTTGAGGGTGATAGCTACGTATGTTGAAAAAATGAACATATTAGACTATTTTATGATTGCAAATGGTAAAGAATGTGATTAAAGGCTCTTTTCCTATTTCAAAAGTTTTAGTTTTCGAGGTTAATAGCTACGTATGCTGAAAAAATCAAGATATTAGACTATTTTATGATTGCACATGGTAAAGAATGTGATTAAAGGCTCTTTTCCTATTTCAAAAGTGTTAGTTTTCGAGGGTAATAGCTACGTATGTTGAAAAAATGAAAATATTAGACTATTTTATGATTGCAAATGGTAAAGAATGTGATTAAAGGCTCTTTTCCTATGTCAAAAGTTTTAGTTTTCGAGGGTGATAGCTACGTATGTTGAAAAAATGAACATATTAGACTATTTTATGATTGCAAATGGTAAAGAATGTGATTAAAGGCTCTTTTCCTATGTCAAAAGTTTTAGTTTTCGAGGGTAAGAGCTACGTATGTTGAAAAAATGAAGATATTAGACTATTTTATGATTGCAAATGGTAAAGAATGTGATTAAAGGCTCTTTTCCTATTTCAAAAGTTTTAGTTTTTGAGGGTAATAGCTACGTATGTTGAAAAAATGAAGATATTAGACTATTTTATAATTGCAAATGGTAAAGAATGTGATTAAAGGCTCTTTTCCTATTTCAAAAGTTTAGTTTTCGAAGGTAATAGCTACGTATGTTGAAAAAATTAAATATTAGACTATTTTATGATTGTACATGGTAAAAAATGTGATTAAAGGCTCTTTTCCTATTTCAAAAGTTTTAGTTTTCGAGGGTAATAGCTACGTATGTTGAAAAAAATGAAGATATTAGACTATTTTATGATTGCAAATGGTAAAGAATGTGATTAAAGGCTCTTTTCCTATGTCAAAAGTTTTAGTTTTCGAGGGTAATAGCTACGTATGTTGGAAAAATGAAGATATTAGACTATTTTTTGATTGCAAATGGTAAAGAATGTGATTAAAGGCTCTTTTCCTATTTCAAAAGTTTTAGTTTTCGAGGGTAATAGCTACGTATGTTGAAAAAATGAAGATATTAGACTATTTTATGATTGCAAATGGTAAAGAATGTGATTAAAGGCTCTTTTCCTATTTTATGATTGCACATGGTAAAGAATATGATTAAAGGCTCTTTTCCTATTTCAAAAGTTTTAGTTTTCGAGGGTAATAGCTACGTATGTTAAAAAAATGAAGATATTAGACTATTTTATGATTGCAAATGGTAAAGAATGTGATTAAAGGCTCTTTTCCTATTTCAAAAGTTTTAGTTTTTGAGGGTAATAGCTACGTATGTTGAAAAAATGAAGATATTAGACTATTTTATGATTGCAAATGGTAAAGAATGTGATTAAAGGTTCTTTTCCTATTTCAAAAGTTTTAGTTTTCGAGGGTAATAGCTACGTATGTTGAAAAAATGAAGATATTAGACTATTTTATGATTGCAAATGGTAAAGAATGTGATTAAAGGCTCTTTTCCTATTTCAAAAGTTTAGTTTTCGAAGGTAATAGTTACGTATGTTAAAAAAATGAAGATATTAGACTATTTGATGATTGCACATGGTAAAGAATGTGATTAAAGGCTCTTTTCCTATTTCAAAAGTTTTAGTTTTCGAGGGTAATAGCTACGTATGTTGAAAAAATGAAGATATTAGACTATTTTATGATTGCAAATGGTAAAGAATGTGATTAAAGGCTCTTTTCCTATGTCAAAAATTTTTGTTTTCGAGGGTAATAGCTACGTATGTTGGAAAAATGAAGATATTAGACTATTTTTTGATTGCAAATGGTAAAGAATGTGATTAAAGGCTCTTTTCCTATTTCAAAAGTGTTAGTTTTCGAGGGTAATAGCTACGTATGTTGAAAAAATGAAGATATTAGACTATTTTATGATTGCAAATGGTAAAGAATGTGATTAAAGGCTCTTTTCCTATTTCAAAAGTTTTAGTTTTCGAGGGTAATAGCTACGTATGTTGAAAAAATGAAGATATTAGACTATTTTATGATTGCAAATGGTAAAGAATGTGATTAAAGGTTCTTTTCCTATTTCAAAAGTTTTAGTTTTCGAGGGTAATAGCTACGTATGTTGAAAAAATGAAGATATTAGACTATTTTATGATTGCAAATGGTAAAGAATGTGATTAAAGGCTCTTTTCCTATTTCAAAAGTTTAGTTTTTGAAGGTAATAGCTACGTATGTTGAAAAAATGAAGATATTAGACTATTTTATGATTGAAAATGGTAAAGAATGTGATTAAAGGCTCTTTTCCTATTTCAAAAGTTTTAGTTTTTGAGGGTAATAGCTACGTATGTTGAAAAAATGAAGATATTAGACTATTTTATGATTGCAAATGGTAAAGAATGTGATTAAAGGCTCTTTTCCTATTTCAAAAGTTTTAGTTTTCGAGGGTAATAGCTACGTATGTTAAAAAAATGAAGATATTAGACTATTTTATGATTGCAAATGGTAAAGAATGTGATTAAAGGCTCTTTTCCTATTTCAAAAGTTTTAGTTTTTGAGGGTAATAGCTACGTATGTTGAAAAACATGAAGATATTAGGCTATTTTATGATTGCAAATGGTAAAGATTGTGATTAAAGGCTCTTTTCCTATGTCAAAAGTTTTAGTTTTCGAGGGTGATAGCTACGTATGTTGAAAAAATGAACATATTAGACTATTTTATGATTGCAAATGGTAAAGAATGTGATTAAAGGCTCTTTTCCTATTTCAAAAGTTTTAGTTTTCGAGGTTAATAGCTACGTATGCTGAAAAAATGAAGATATTAGACTGTTTTATGATTGCACATGGTAAAGAATGTGATTAAAGGCTCTTTTCCTATTTCAAAAGTGTTAGTTTTCGAGGGTAATAGCTACGTATGTTGAAAAAATGATGATATTAGACTATTTTATGATTGCAAATGGTAAAGAATGTGATTAAAGGCTCTTTTCCTATGTCAAAAGTTTTAGTTTTCGAGGGTGATAGCTACGTATGTTGAAAAAATGAACATATTAGACTATTTTATGATTGCAAATGGTAAAGAATGTGATTAAAGGCTCTTTTCCTATTTCAAAAGTTTTAGTTTTCGAGGTTAATAGCTACGTATGCTGAAAAAATGAAGATATTAGACTATTTTATGATTGCACTTGTTAAAGAATGTGATTAAAGGCTCTTTTCCTATTTCAAAAGTTTTAGTTTTTGAGGGTAATAGCTACGTATGTTGAAAAAATGAAGATATTAGACTATTTTATGATTGCAAATGGTAAAGAATGTGATTAAAGGCTCTTTTCCTATTTCAAAAGTTTTAGTTTTCGAGGGTAATAGCTAAGTATGTTGAAAAAATGAAGATATTAGACTATTTTATGATTGCACATGGTAAAGAATGTGATTAAAGGCTCTTTTCCTATGTCAAAAGTTATAGTTTTCGAGGGTAATAGCTTTATCTGTGGAAAAAATTAAGATATTAGACAATTTTATGATTGCACATGGTAAAGAATGTGATTAAAGGCTCTTTTCCTATTTCAAAAGTTTTAGTTTTCGAGAGTAATAGCTACGTATGTTGAAAAAATGAAGATATTAGACTATTTTATGATTGCAAATGGTAAAAAATGTGATTAAAGGCTATTTTCCTATTTCAAAAGTTTTAGTTTTCGAGGGTAATAGCTTTGTCTGTGGAAAAAATGAAGATATTAGACAATTTTATGATTGCACATGGTAAATAATGTGATTAAAGGCTCTTTTCCTATTTCAAAAGTTTTAGTTTTCGAGGGTAATAGCTATGTATGTTGAAAAAATGAAGATATTAGACTATTTTATGATTGCAAATGGTAAAGAATGTGATTAAAGGCTCTTTTCCTATTTCAAAAGTTTTAGTTTTCGAGTGTAATAGCTACGTATGTTGAAATAATGAAGATATTAGACTATTTTATGATTGCACATGGTAAAGAATGTGATTAAAGGCTCTTTTCCTATGTCAAAAGTTTTAGTTTTCGAGGGTAATAGCTTTGTCTGTGGAATAAATGAAGATATTAGACAATTTTATGATTGCACATGATAAAGAATGTGATTAAAGGCTCTTTTCCTATTTCAAAAGTTTTAGTTTTCGAGGGCAATAGCTTTGTCTGTGGAAAAAATGAAGATATTAGACTATTCTTTGATTGCAAATGGTAAAGAATGTGATTAAAGGCTCTTTTCCTATGTCAAAAGTTTTAGTTTTCGAGGGTAATAGCTACGTATGTTGAATAAATGAAGATATTAGACTATTTTATGATTGCAAATGGTAAAGAATGTGATTAAAGGCTCTTTTCCTATATCAAAAGTTTTAGTTTTCGAGGGTAAAAGCTACGTATGTTGAAAAAATTAAGATATTAGACTATTTTATGATTGCAAATGCTAAAGAATGTGATTAAAGGCTCTTTTCCTTTTTCAAAAGTTTTAGTTTTCGAGGGTAATAGCAACGTATGTTGAAAAAATGAAGATATTAGACTATTTTATGATTGCACATGGTAAAGAATGTGATTAAAGGCTCTTTTCCTATTTCAAAAGTTTTAGTTTTCGAGGGTAATAGCTAAGTATGTTGAAAAAAAGGAGATATTAGATTATTTTATGATTGCAAATGGTAAAGAATGTGATTAAAGGCTCTTTTCCTATGTCAAAAGTTTTAGTTTTCGAGGATAATAGCTACGTATGTTGAAAAAATGAAGATATTAGACTATTTTATGATTGCAAATGGTAAAGAATGTGATTAAACGCTCTTTTCCTATTTCAAAAGTGTTAGTTTTCGAGGGTAATAGCTACGTATGTTGAGAAAATGAAGATATTAGACTATTTTATGATTGCACATGGTAAAGAATGTGATTAAAGGCTCTTTTCCTATTTCAAAAGTGTTAGTTTTCGAGGGTAATAGCTACGTATGTTGAAAAAATGAAGATATTAGACTATTTTATGATTGCAAATGGTAAAGAATGTGATTAAAGGCTCTTTTTCTATTTCAAAAGTTTTAGTTTTTGAGGGTAATAGCTACGTATGTTGAAAAAATGAAGATATTAGACTATTTTATGATTGCAAATGGTAAAGAATGTGATTAAAGGTTCTTTTCCTATTTCAAAAGTTTTAGTTTTCGAGGGTAATAGCTACGTATGTTGAAAAAATGAAGATATTAGACTATTTTATGATTGCAAATGGTAAAGAATGTGATTAAAGGCTCTTTTCCTATTTCAAAAGTTTAGTTTTCGAAGGAAATAGCTACGTATGTTGAAAAAATGAAGATATTAGACTATTTTATGATTGAAAATGGTAAGGAATGTGATTAATGGCTCTTTTCCTATTTCAAAAGTTTTAGTTTTCGAGGGTAATAGCTACGTATGTTGAAAAAAATGAAGATATTAGACTATTTTATAATTGCAAATGGTAAAGAATGTGATTAAAGGCTCTTTTCCTATGTCAAAGTTTTAGTTTCGAGAATAATAGCTACGTATGTTGGAAAAATGAAGATATTAGACTATTTTTTGATTGCAAATGGTAAAGAATGTGATTAAAGGCTCTTTTCCTATTTCAAAAGTTTTAGTTTTCGAGGGGTAATAGCTACGTATGTTGAAAAAATGAAGATATTAGACTATTTTATGATTGCAAATGGTAAAGAATGTGATTAAAGGCTCTTTTCCTATGTCAAAAGTTTTAGTTTTCGAGGGTAAGAGCTACGTATGTTGAAAAAATGAAGATATTAGACTATTTTATGATTGCAAATGGTAAAGAATGTGATTAAAGGCTCTTTTCCTATTTCAAAAGTTTTAGTTTTTGAGGGTAATAGCTACGTATGTTGAAAAAATGAAGATATTAGACTATTTTATGATTGCAAATGGTAAAGAATGTGATTAAAGGTTCTTTTCCTATTTCAAAAGTTTTAGTTTTCGAGGGTAATAGCTACGTATGTTGAAAAAATGAAGATATTAGACTATTTTATGATTGCAAATGGTAAAGAATGTGATTAAAGGCTCTTTTCCTATTTCAAAAGTTTAGTTTTCGAAGGTAATAGCTACGTATGTTGAAAAAATAAAAATATTAGACTATTTTATGATTGTACATGGTAAAAAATGTGATTAAAGGCTCTTTTCCTATTTCAAAAGTTTTAGTTTTCGAGGGTAATAGCTACGTATGTTGAAAAAAATGAAGATATTAGACTATTTTATGATTGCAAATGGTAAAGAATGTGATTAAAGGCTCTTTTCCTATGTCAAAAGTTTTAGTTTTCGAGGGTAATAGCTACGTATGTTGGAAAAATGAGGATATTAGACTATTTTTTGATTGCAAATGGTAAAGAATGTGATTAAAGGCTCTTTTCCTATTTCAAAAGTTTTAGTTTTCGAGGGTAATAGCTACGTATGTTGAAAAAATGAAGATATTAAACTATTTTATGATTGCAAATGGTAAAGAATGTGATTAAAGGCTCTTTTCCTATTTTATGATTGCACATGGTAAAGAATATGATTAAAGGCTCTTTTCCTATTTCAAAAGTTTTAGTTTTCGAGGGTAATAGCTACGTATGTTAAAAAAATGAAGATATTAGACTATTTTATGATTGCAAATGGTAAAGAATGTGATTAAAGGCTCTTTTCCTATTTCAAAAGTTTTAGTTTTCGAGGGTAATAGCTACGTATGTTAAAAAAATGAAGATATTAGACTATTTTATGATTGCAAATGGTAAAGAATGTGATTAAAGGCTCTTTTCCTATTTCAAAAGTTTTAGTTTTTGAGGGTAATAGCTACGTATGTTGAAAAAATGAAGATATTAGACTATTTTATGATTGCAAATGGTAAAGAATGTGATTAAAGGTTCTTTTCCTATTTCAAAAGTTTTAGTTTTCGAGGGTAATAGCTACGTATGTTGAAAAAATGAAGATATTAGACTATTTTATGATTGCAAATGGTAAAGAATGTGATTAAAGGCTCTTTTCCTATTTCAAAAGTTTAGTTTTCGAAGGTAATAGCTACGTATGTTAAAAAAATGAAGATATTAGACTATTTGATGATTGCACATGGTAAAGAATGTGATTAAAGGCTCTTTTCCTATTTCAAAAGTTTTAGTTTTCGAGGGTAATAGCTACGTATGTTGAAAAAAATGAAGATATTAGACTATTTTATGATTGCAAATGGTAAAGAATGTGATTAAAGGCTCTTTTCCTATGTCAAAAATTTTTGTTTTCGAGGGTAATAGCTACTTATGTTGGAAAAATGAAGATATTAGACTATTTTTTGATTGCAAATGGTAAAGAATGTGATTAAAGGCTCTTTTCCTATTTCAAAAGTGTTAGTTTTCGAGGGTAATAGCTACGTATGTTGAAAAAATGAAGATATTAGACTATTTTATGATTGCAAATGGTAAAGAATGTGATTAAAGGCTCTTTTTCTATTTCAAAAGTTTTAGTTTTTGAGGGTAATAGCTACGTATGTTGAAAAAATGAAGATATTAGACTATTTTATGATTGCAAATGGTAAAGAATGTGATTAAAGGTTCTTTTCCTATTTCAAAAGTTTTAGTTTTCGAGGGTAATAGCTACGTATGTTGAAAAAATGAAGATATTAGACTATTTTATGATTGCAAATGGTAAAGAATGTGATTAAAGGCTCTTTTCCTATTTCAAAAGTTTAGTTTTCGAAGGTAATAGCTACGTATGTTGAAAAAATGAAGATATTAGACTATTTTATGATTGAAAATGGTAAAGAATGTGATTAAAGGCTCTTTTCCTATTTCAAAAGTTTTAGTTTTCGAGGGTAATAGCTACGTATGTTGAAAAAAATGAAGATATTAGACTATTTTATAATTGCAAATGGTAAAGAATGTGATTAAAGGCTCTTTTCCTATGTCAAAAGTTTTAGTTTTCGAGGGTAATAGCTACGTATGTTGGAAAAATGAAGATATTAGACTATTTTTTGATTGCAAATGGTAAAGAATGTGATTAAAGGCTCTTTTCCTATTTCAAAAGTTTTAGTTTTCGAGGGTAATAGCTACGTATGTTGAAAAAATGAAGATATTAGACTATTTTATGATTGCAAATGGTAAAGAATGTGATTAAAGGCTCTTTTCCTATGTCAAAAGTTTTAGTTTTCGAGGGTAAGAGCTACGTATGTTGAAAAAATGAAGATATTAGACTATTTTATGATTGCAAATGGTAAAGAATGTGATTAAAGGCTCTTTTCCTATTTCAAAAGTTTTAGTTTTTGAGGGTAATAGCTACGTATATTAAAAATATGAAGATATTAGACTATTTTATGATTGCAAATGGTAAAGAATGTGATTAAAGGTTCTTTTCCTATTTCAAAAGTTTTAGTTTTCGAGGGTAATAGCTACGTATGTTGAAAAATGAAGATATTAGACTATTTTATGATTGCAAATGGTAAAGAATGTGATTAAAGGCTCTTTTCCTATTTCAAAGTTTAGTTTTCGAAGGTAATAGCTACGTATGTTGAAAAAATAAAAATATTAGACTATTTTATGATTGTACATGGTAAAAAATGTGATTAAAGGCTCTTTTCCTATTTCAAAAGTTTTAGTTTTCGAGGGTAATAGCTACGTATGTTGAAAAAAATGAAGATATTAGACTATTTTATGATTGCAATGGTAAAGAATGTGATTAAAGGCTCTTTTCCTATGTCAAAAGTTTTAGTTTCGAGGGTAATAGCTACGTATGTTGGAAAAATGAAGATATTAGACTATTTTTTGATTGCAAATGGTAAAGAATGTGATTAAAGGCTCTTTTCCTATTTCAAAAGTTTTAGTTTTCGAGGGTAATAGCTACGTATGTTGAAAAAATGAAGATATTAGACTATTTTATGATTGCAAATGGTAAAGAATGTGATTAAAGGCTCTTTTCCTATTTTATGATTGCACATGGTAAAGAATGTGATTAAAGGCTCTTTTCCTATGTCAAAAGTTTTAGTTTTCGAGGGTAATAGCTACGTATGTTAAAAAATGAAGATATTAGACTATTTTATGATTGCAAATGGTAAAGAATGTGATTAAAGGCTCTTTTCCTATTTCAAAGTTTTAGTTTTCGAGGGTAATAGCTACGTATGTTAAAAAAATGAAGATATTAGACTATTTTATGATTGCAAATGGTAAAGAATGTGATTAAAGGCTCTTTTCCTATTTCAAAAGTTTTAGTTTTTGAGGGTAATAGCTACGTATGTTGAAAAAATTAAGATATTAGACTATTATATGATTGCAAATGGTAAAGAATGTGATTAAAGGTTCTTTTCCTATTTCAAAAGTTTTAGTTTTCGAGGGTAATAGCTACGTATGTTGAAAAAATGAAGATATTAGACTATTTTATGATTGCAAATGGTAAAGAATGTGATTAAAGGCTCTTTTTCCTATTTCAAAAGTTTAGTTTTCGAAGGTAATAGCTACGTATGTTAAAAAAATGAAGATATTAGACTATTTGATGATTGCACATGGTAAAGAATGTGATTAAAGGCTCTTTTCCTATTTCAAAAGTTTTAGTTTTTGAGGGTAATAGCTACGTATGTTAAAAAAATGAAGATATTAGACTATTTTATGATTGCAAATGGTAAAGAATGTGATTAAAGGTTCTTTTCCTATTTCAAAAGTTTTAGTTTTCGAGGGTAATAGCTACGTATGTTGAAAAAATGAAGATATTAGACTATTTTATGATTGCAAATGGTAAAGAATGTGATTAAAGGCTCTTTTCCTATTTCAAAAGTTTAGTTTTCGAAGGTAATAGCTAAGTATGTTGAAAAAATAAAAATATTAGACTATTTTATGATTGTACATGGTAAAAAATGTGATTAAAGGCTCTTTTCCTATTTCAAAGTTTTAGTTTTCGAGGGTAATAGCTACGTATGTTGAAAAAAATGAAGATATTAGACTATTTTATGATTGCAAATGGTAAAGAATGTGATTAAAGGCTCTTTTCCTATGTCAAAAGTTTTAGTTTTCGAGGGTAATAGCTACGTATGTTGGAAAAATGAAGATATTAGACTATTTTTTGATTGCAAATGGTAAAGAATGTGATTAAAGGCTCTTTTCCTATTTCAAAAGTTTTAGTTTTCGAGGGTAATAGCTACGTATGTTGAAAAATGAAGATATTAGACTATTTTATGATTGCAAATGGTAAAGAATGTGATTAAAGGCTCTTTTCCTATTTTATGATTGCACATGGTAAAGAATGTGATTAAAGGCTCTTTTCCTATTTCAAAAGTTTTAGTTTTCGAGGGTAATAGCTACGTATGTTAAAAAAATGAAGATATTAGACTATTTTATGATTGCAAATGGTAAAGAATGTGATTAAAGGCTCTTTTCCTATTTCAAAAGTTTTAATTTTCGAGGGTAATAGCTACGTATGTTAAAAAAATGAAGATATTAGACTATTTTATGATTGCAAATGGTAAAGAATGTGATTAAAGGCTCTTTTCCTATTTCAAAAGTTTTAGTTTTTGAGGGTAATAGCTACGTATGTTGAAAAAATGAAGATATTAGACTATTATATGATTGCAAATGGTAAAGAATGTGATTAAAGGTTCTTTTCCTATTTCAAAAGTTTTAGTTTTCGAGGGTAATAGCTACGTATGTTGAAAAAATGAAGATATTAGACCTATTTTATGATTGCAAATGGTAAAGAATGTGATTAAAGGCTCTTTTCCTATTTCAAAAGTTTAGTTTTCGAAGGTAGTAGCTACGTATGTTAAAAAAATGAAGATATTAGACTATTTGATGATTGCACATGGTAAAGAATGTGATTAAAGGCTCTTTTCCTATTTCAAAAGTTTTAGTTTTCGAGGGTAATAGCTGCGTATGTTGAAAAATGAAGATATTAGACTATTTTATGGTTGCAAATGGTAAAGAATGTGATTAAAGGCTCTTTTCCTATGTCAAAAATTTTTGTTTTCGAGGGTAATAGCTACGTATGTTGGAAAAATGAAGATATTAGACTATTTTTTGATCGCAAATGGTAAAGAATGTGATTAAAGGCTCTTTTCCTATTTCAAAAGTTTTAGTTTTCGAGGGTAATAGCTACGTATGTTGAAAAAATGAAGATATTAGACTATTTTATGATTGTAAATGGTAAAGAATGTGATTAAAGGCTCTTTTCCTATGTCAAAAGTTTTAGTTTTCGAGGGTAATAGCTACGTATGTTGAAAAAATGAAGATATTAGACTATTTTATGATTGCAAATGGTAAAGAATGTGATTAAAGGCTCTTTTCCTATTTCAAAAGTTTTAGTTTTCGAGGGTAATAGCTTTGTCTGTGGAATAAATGAAGATATTAGACAATTTTATGATTGCACATGGTAAAGAATGTGATTAAAGGCTCTTTTCCTATTTCAAAAGTTTTAGTTTTCGAGGGTAATAGCTACGTATGTTGAAAAAAATGAAGATATTAGACTATTTTATGATTGCAAATGCTAAGAATGTGATTAAAGGCTCTTTTCCTTTTTCAAAGTTTTAGTTTTCGAGGGTAATAGCAACGTATGTTGAAAAAACGAAGATATTAGACTATTTTATGATTGCACATGGTAAAGAATGTGATTAAAGGCTCTTTTCCTATTTCAAAAGTTTAATTTTCGAGGGTAATAGCTAAGTATGTTGAAAAAAAGGAGATATTAGATTATTTTATGATTGCAAATGGTAAAGAATGTGATTAAAGGCTCTTTTCCTATGTCAAAAGTTTTAGTTTTCGAGGATAATAGCTACGTATGTTGAAAAAATGAAGATATTAGACTATTTTATGATTGCAAATGGTAAAGAATGTGATTAAAGGCTCTTTTCCTATTTCAAAAGTGTTAGTTTTCGAGGGTAATAGCTACGTATGTTGAGAAAATGAAGATATTAGACTATTTTATGATTGCACATGGTAAAGAATGTGATTAAAGGCTCTTTTCCTATTTCAAAAGTGTTAGTTTTCGAGGGTAATAGCTACGTATGTTGAAAAAATGAAGATATTAGACTATTTTATGATTGCAAATGGTAAAGAATGTGATTAAAGGCTCTTTTTCTATTTCAAAAGTTTTAGTTTTTGAGGGTAATAGCTACGTATGTTGAAAAAATGAAGATATTAGACTATTTTATGACTGCAAATGGTAAAAAATGTGATTAAAGGTTCTTTTCCTATTTCAAAAGTTTTAGTTTTCGAGGGTAATAGCTACGTATGTTGAAAAAATGAAGATATTAGACTATTTTATGATTGCAAATGGTAAAGAATGTGATTAAAGGCTCTTTTCCTATTTCAAAAGTTTAGTTTTCGAAGGTAATAGCTACGTATGTTGAAAAAATGAAGATATTAGACTATTTTATGATTGAAAATGGTAAAGAATGTGATTAAAGGCTCTTTTCCTATTTCAAAAGTTTTAGTTTTCGTGGGTAATAGCTACGTATGTTGAAAAAAATGAAGATATTAGACTATTTTATAATTGCAAATGGTGAAGAATGTGATTAAAGGCTCTTTTCCTATGTCAAAAGTTTTAGTTTTCGAGGGTAATAGCTACGTATGTTGGAAAAATGAAGATATTAGACTATTTTTTGATTGCAAATGGTAAAGAATGTGATTAAAGGCTCTTTTCCTATTTCAAAAGTTTTAGTTTTCGAGGGTAATAGCTACGTATGTTGAAAAAATGAAGATATTAGACTATTTTATGATTGCAAATGGTAAAGAATGTGATTAAAGGCTCTTTTCCTATGTCAAAAGTTTTAGTTTTCGAGGGTAAGAGCTACGTATGTTGAAAAATGAAGATATTAGACTATTTTATGATTGCAAATGGTAAAGATGTGATTAAAGGCTCTTTTCCTATTTCAAAAGTTTTAGTTTTTGAGGGTAATAGCTACGTATGTTGAAAAAATGAAGATATTAGACTATTTTATGATTGCAAATGGTAAAGAATGTGATTAAAGGTTCTTTTCCTATTTCAAAAGTTTTAGTTTTCGAGGGTAATAGCTACGTATGTTGAAAAAATGAAGATATTAGACTATTTTATGATTGCAAATGGTAAAGAATGTGATTAAAGGCTCTTTTCCTATTTCAAAAGTTTAGTTTTCGAAGGTAATAGCTACGTATGTTGAAAAAAATAAAAATATTAGACTATTTTATGATTGTACATGGTAAAAAATGTGATTAAAGGCTCTTTTCCTATTTCAAAAGTTTTAGTTTTCGAGGGTAATAGCTACGTATGTTGAAAAAAATGAAGATATTAGACTATTTTATGATTGCAAATGGTAAAGAATGTGATTAAAGGCTCTTTTCCTATGTCAAAAGTTTTAGTTTTTGAGGGTAATAGCTACGTATGTTGGAAAAATGAAGATATTAGACTATTTTTTGATTGCAAATGGTAAAGAATGTGATTAAAGGCTCTTTTCCTATTTCAAAAGTTTTAGTTTTCGAGGGTAATAGCTACGTATGTTGAAAAAATGAAGATATTAGACTATTTTATGATTGCAAATGGTAAAGAATGTGATTAAAGGCTCTTTTCCTATTTTATGATTGCACATGGTAAAGAATGTGATTAAAGGCTCTTTTCCTATTTCAAAAGTTTTAGTTTTCGAGGGTAATAGCTACGTATGTTAAAAAAATGAAGATATTAGACTATTTTATGATTGCAAATGGTAAAGAATGTGATTAAAGGCTCTTTTCCTATTTCAAAAGTTTTAGTTTTTGAGGGTAATAGCTACGTATGTTAAAAAAATGAAGATATTAGACTATTTTATGATTGCAAATGGTAAAGAATGTGATTAAAGGCTCTTTTCCTATTTCAAAAGTTTTAGTTTTTGAGGGTAATAGCTACGTATGTTGAAAAAAATGAAGATACTAGACTATTTTATGATTGAAAATGGTAAAGAATGTGATTAAAGGTTCTTTTCCTATTTCAAAAGTTTTAGTTTTCGAGGGTAATAGCTACGTATGTTGAAAAAAATGAAGATATTAGACTATTTTATGATTGCAAATGGTAAAGAATGTGATTAAAGGCTCTTTTCCTATTTCAAAGTTTAGTTTTCGAAGGTAATAGCTACGTATGTTAAAAAAATGAAGATATTAGACTATTTGATGATTGCACATGGTAAAGAATGTGATTAAAGGCTCTTTTCCTATTTCAAAAGTTTTAGTTTTCGAGGGTAATAGCTACGTATGTTGAAAAAATGAAGATATTAGACTATTTTATGATTGCAAATGGTAAAGAATGTGATTAAAGGCTCTTTTCCTATGTCAAAAATTTTTGTTTTCGAGGGTAATAGCTACGTATGTTGGAAAAATGAAGATAATAGACTATTTTTTGATTGCAAATGGTAAAGAATGTGATTAAAGGCTCTTTTCCTATTTCAAAAGTTTTAGTTTTCGAGGGTAATAGCTACGTATGTTGAAAAAATGAAGATATTAGACTATTTTATGATTGTAAATGGTAAAGAATGTGATTAAAGGCTCTTTTCCTATGTCAAAAGTTTTAGTTTTCGAGGGTAATAGCTACGTATGTTGAAAAAATGAAGATATTAGACTATTTTATGATTGCAAATGGTAAAGAATGTGATTAAAGGCTCTTTTCCTATTTCAAAAGTTTTAGTTTTCGAGGTTAATAGCTACGTATGTTAAAAAATGAAGATATTAGACTATTTTATGATTGCACATGGTAAAGAATGTGATCAAAGGCTCTTTTCCTATGTCAAAAGCTATAGTTTTTGAGGGTAATAGTTTTGTCTGTGGAAAAAATAAAGATATTAGACAATTTTATGATTGCACATGGTAAAGAATGTGATTAAAGGCTCTTTTCCTATTTCAAAAGTTTTAGTTTTCGACGGTAATAGCTACGTATGTTGCACAAATGAAGATATTAGACTATTTTATGATTGCAAATGGTAAAGAATGTGATTAAAGGCTATTTTCCTATTTCAAAAGTTTTAGTTTTCGAGGGTAATAGCTTTGTCTGTGGAAAAAATGAAGATATTAGACAATTTTATGATTGCACATGGTAAAGAATGTGATTAAAGGCTCTTTTCCTATTTCAAAAGTTTTAGTTTTCGAGGGTAATAGCTACGTATGTTGAAAAAATGAAGATATTAGACTATATTATGATTGCACATGGTAAAGAATGTGATTAAAGGCTCTTTTCCTATTTCAAAAGTTTTAGTTTTCGAGGGTAATAGCTACGTATGTTGAAATAATGAAGATATTAGACTATTTTATGATTGCATATGGTAAAGAATGTGATTAAAGGCTCATTTCCTATGTCAAAAGTTTTAGTTTTCGAGGGTAATAGCTACGTATGTTAAGAAAATGAAGATATTAGACTATTTATGATTGCAAATGGTAAAGAATGTGATTAAAGGCTATTTTCCTATTTCAAAAGTTTTAGTTTTCGAGGGTAATAGCTTTGTCTGTGGAAAAAATGAAGATATTAGACTATTTTACGATTGCAAATGGTAAAGAATGTGATTAAAGGCTCTTTTCCTATGTCAAAAGTTTTAGTTTTCGAGGGTAATAGCTACGTATGTTGAAAAAATGAAGATATTAGACTATTTTATGATTGCAAATGGTAAAGAATGTGATTAAAGGCTCTTTTCCTATTTCAAAAGTTTTAGTTTTCGAGGGTAATAGCTACGTATGTTGAAAAAATGAAGATATTAGACTATTTTATGATTGCACATGGTAAAGAATGTGATTAAAGGCTCTTTTCCTATGTCAAAAGCTATAGTTTTTGAGGGTAATAGTTTTGTCTGTGGAAAAAATAAAGATATTAGACAATTTTATGATTGCACATGGTAAAGAATGTGATTAAAGGCTCTTTTCCTATTTCAAAAGTTTTAGTTTTCGACGGTAATAGCTACGTATGTTGCAAAAATGAAGATATTAGACTATTTTATGATTGCAAATGGTAAAGAATGTGATTAAAGGCTATTTTCCTATTTCAAAAGTTTTAGTTTTCGAGGGTAATAGCTTTGTCTGTGGAAAAAATGAAGATATTAGACAATTTTATGATTGCACATGGTAAAGAATGTGATTAAAGGCTCTTTTCCTATTTCAAAAGTTTTAGTTTTCGAGGGTAATAGCTACGTATGTTGAAAAAATGAAGATATTAGACTATATTATGATTGCACATGGTAAAGAATGTGATTAAAGACTCTTTTCCTATTTCAAAAGTTTTAGTTTTCGAGGGTAATAGCTACGTATGTTGAAATAATGAAGATATTAGACTATTTTATGATTGCACATGGTAAAGAATGTGATTAAAGGCTCTTTTCCTATGTCAAAAGTTTTAGTTTTCGAGGGTAATAGCTACGTATGTTAAGAAAATGAAGATATTAGACTATTTTATGATTGCAAATGGTAAAGAATGTGATTAAAGGCTATTTTCCTATTTCAAAAGTTTTAGTTTTCGAGGGTAATAGCTTTGTCTGTGGAAAAAAATGAAGATATTAGACTATTTACGATTGCAAATGGTAAAGAATGTGATTAAAGGCTCTTTTCCTATGTCAAAAGTTTTAGTTTTCGAGGGTAATAGCTACGTATGTTGAAAAAATGAAGATATTAGACTATTTTATGATTGCAAATGGTAAAGAATGTGATTAAAGGCTCTTTTCCTATTTCAAAAGTTTTAGTTTTCGAGGGTAATAGCTACGTATGTTGAAAAAATGAAGATATCAGACTATTTTATGATTGCAAATGGTAAAGAATGTGATTAAAGGCTCTTTTCCTATTTCAAAAGTTTTAGTTTTCGAGGGTAATAGCTACGTATGTTGAAAAAATGATGATATTAGACTATTTTATGATTGCACATGGTAAAGAATGTGATTATAGGCTCTTTTCCCATTTCAAAAGTTTTAGTTTTCGAGGGTAATAGCTACGGATGTTGAAAAAATGAAGATATTAGACTATTTTATGATTGCAAATGGTAAAGAATGTGATTAAAGGCTCTTTTCCTATGTCAAAAGTTTTAGTTTTCGAGGGTAATAGCTACGTATGTTGAAAAAATGAAGATATTAGACTATTTTATGATTGCAAATGGTAAAGAATGTGATTAAAGGCTCTTTTCCTATTCAAAAGTTTTAGTTTTCGAGGGTAATAGCTTTGTCTGTGGAAAAAATGAAGATATTAGACTATTTTATGATTGCAAATGGTAAAGAATGTGATTAAAGGCTCTTTTCCTATGTCAAAAGTTTTAGTTTTCGAGGGTAATAGCTACGTATGTTGAATAAATGAAGATATTAGACTATTTTATGATTGCAAATGGTAAAGAATGTGATTAAAAGCTCTTTTTCTATTTCAAAAGTTTTAGTTTTCGAGGGTAATAGCTACGTATGTTGAAAAAATTAAGATATTAGACTATTTTATGATTGCAAATGATTAAGAATGTGATTAAAGGCTCTTTTCCTTTTTCAAAGTTTTAGTATTCGAGGGTAATAGCTACGTATGTTGAAAAAACGAAGATATTAGACTATTTTATGATTGCACATGGTAAAG
>NW_027063744.1:0-31106 GCF_032884065.1 Artemia franciscana
CTAGCTAGTCTATCTACTATTTCTATGAGTCATATGCAAGACTTCATTTTAGAAAAGACTTTTTCACTATTCAATAAATAGATTCAAATCTATTTGAATCTAGAATCAAACTTTCTGTTTGATTCTAATAGAATCAATAGAATAGCACTAGTTCGTATGTGACGTCTTGCATATGGTTCTAGAATTCTAATCTATTGATTCTAGACCAGCTAGAATCAATAGTAGATAGAACAGTGAAAGTTTGATTCTAGCTAGTCTATCTACTATTTCTATGAGTCATATGCAAGACGTCATTTTAGAAAAGACTTTTTAACTATTCAATAAATAGATTCAAATCTATTTGAATCTAGAATCAAACTTTCTGTTTGATTCTAATAGAATCAATAGAATTGCACTAGTTCGTATGTGACGTCTTGCATATGGCTCTAGAATTCTAATCTATTGATTCTAGCTAGTCTATCTACTATTTCTAAGAGTCATATGCAAGACGTCATTTTAGAAAAGACTTTTTCACTATTCAATAAATAGATTCAAATCTATTTGAATCTAGAATCAAACTTTCTGTTTGATTCTAATAGAATCAATAGAATAGCACTAGTTCGTATGTGACGTCTTGCATATGGTTCTAGAATTCTAATCTATTGATTCTAGCTAGTCTATCTAGCTAGTCTATCTAGCTCTACCAGCTAGAATCAATAGTAGATAGAACAGTGAAAGTTTGATTCTAGCTAGTCTATCTACTATTTCTATGAGTCATATGCAAGACGTCATTTTAGAAAAGACTTTTTAACTATTCAATAAATAGATTCAAATCTATTTGAATCTAGAATCAAACTTTCTGTTTGATTCTAATAGAATCAATAGAATAGCACTAGTTCGTATGTGACGTCTTGCATATGGCTCTAGAATTCTAATCTATTGATTCTAGCTAGTCTATCTACTATTTCTATGAGTCATATGCAAGACGTCATTTTAGAAAAGACTTTTTCACTATTCAAAAAATATATTCAAATCTATTTGAATCTAGAATCAAACTTTCTGTTTGATTCTAATAGAATCAATAGAATAGCACTAGTTCGTATGTGACGTCTTGCATATGGTTCTAGAATTCTAATCTATTGATTCTAGACCAGCTAGAATCAATAGTAGATAGAACAGTGAAAGTTTGATTCTAGCTAGTCTATCTACTATTTCTATGAGTCATATGCAAGACGTCATTTTAGAAAAGACTTTTTCACTATTCAATAAATAGATTCAAATCTATTTGAATCTAGAATCAAACTTTCTGTTTGATTCTAATAGAATCAATAGAATAGCACTAGTTCGTATGTGACGTCTTGCATATGGTTCTAGAATTCTAATCTATTGATTCTAGCTAGTCTATCTACTATTTCTATGAGTCACATGCAAGACGTCATTTTAGAAAAGACTTTTCTCAAACTTTCTGTTTGATTCTAATAGAATCAATAGAATAGCACTAGTTCGTATGTGACGTCTTGCATATGGTTCTAGAATTCTAATCTATTAATTCTAGACCAGCTATAATCAATAGTAGATAGAACAGTGAAAGTTTGATTCTAGCTAGTCTATCTACTATTTCTATGAGTCATATGCAGGACGTCATTTAAGAAAAGACTTTTTCACTATTCAATAAATAGATTCAAATCTATTTGAATCTAGAATCAAACTTTCTGTTTGATTCTAATAGAATCAATAGAATAGCACTAGTTCGTATGTGACGTCTTGCATATGGTTTCTAGAATTCTAATCTATTGATTCTAGACCAGCTATAATCAATAGTAGATAGAACAGTGAAAGTTTGATTCTAGCTAGTCTATCTACTATTTCTATGAGTCATATGCAGGACGTCATTTAAGAAAAGACTTTTTCACTATTCAATAAATAGATTCAAATCTATTTGAATCTAGAATCAAACTTTCTGTTTGATTCTAATAGAATCAATAGAATAGCACTAGTTCGTATGTGACGTCTTGCATATGGTTCTAGAATTCTAATCTATTGATTCTAGCTAGTCTATCTACTATTTCTCTGAGCCATATGCAAGACGTCATTTTAGAAAAGACTTTTTCACTATTCAATAAATAGATTCAAATCTATTTGAATCTAGAATCAAACTTTCTGTTTGATTCTAATAGAATCAATAGAATAGCACTAGTTCGTGTGTGACGTCTTGCATATGGTTCTAGAATTCTAACCTATTGATTCTAGACCAGCTAGAATCAATAGTAGATAGAACAGTGAAAGTTTGATTCTAGCTAGTCTATCTACTTTTTCTATGAGTCATATGCAAGACGTAATTTTAGAAAAGGCTTTTTCACTATTCAATAAATAGATTCAAATCTATTTGAATCTAGAATCAAACTTTCAGTTTGATTCTAATAGAATCAATAGAATAGCACTAGTTCGTATGTGACGTCTTGCATATGGTTCTAGAATTCTAATCTATTGATTCTAGCTAGTCTATCTACTATTTCTATGAGTCATATGCAAGACGTCATTTTAGAAAAGACTTTTTCTCTATTCAATAAATAGATTCAAATCTATTTGAATCTAGAATCAAACTTTCTGTTTGATTCTAATAGAATCAATAGAATAGCAATAGTTCGTATGTGACGTCTTGCATATGGTTCTAGAATTCTAATCTATTGATTCTAGACCAGCTAGAATCAATAGTAGATAGAACAGTGAAAGTTTAATTCTAGCTAGTCTATCTACTATTTCTATGAGTCATATGCAAGACGTCATTTTAGAAAAGACTTTTTCACTATTTAATAAATAGATTCAAACCTATTTGAATCTAGAATCAAACTATCTGTTTGATTCTAATAGAATCAATAGAATAGCACTAGTTTGTATGTGACGTCTTGCATATGGTTCTAGAATTCTAATCTATTGATTCTAGCTAGTCTATCTACTATTTCTATGAGTCATATGCAAGACGTCATTTTAGAAAAGACTTTTTCACTATTCAATAAATAGATTCAAATCTTTTTGAATCCAGAATCAAACTTTCTGTTTGATTCTAATAGAATCAATAGAATAGCACTAGTTCGTAAGTGACGTCTTGCATATGGTTCTAGAATTCTAATCTATTGATTCTAGACCAGCTAGAATCAATAGTAGATAGAACAGTGAAAGTTTGATTCTAGCTAGTCTATCTACTATTTCTATGAGTCATATGCAAGACGTCATTTTAGAAAAGACTTTTTCACTATTCAATAAATAGATTCAAATCTATTTGAATCTAGAATCAAACTCTCTGTTTGATTCTAATAGAATCACTAGAATAGCACTAGTTCGTATGTGACGTCTTGCATATGGTTCTAGAATTCTAATCTATTGATTCTAGCTAGTCTATCTACTATTTCTATGAGTCATATGCAAGACGTCATTTTAGAAAAGACTTTTTCACTATTCAATAAATAGATTCAAATCTATTTGAATCTAGAATCAAACTTTCTGTTTGATTCTAATAGAATCAATAGAATAGCACTAGTTCGTATGTGACGTCTTGCATATGGTTCTAGAATTCTAATCTATTGATTCTAGACCAGCTAGAATCAATAGTAGATAGAACAGTGAAAGTTTGATTCTAGCTGGTCTATCTACTATTTCTATGAGTCATATGCAAGACGTCATTTTAGAAAAGACTTTTTCACTATTCAATAAATAGATTCAAATCTATTTGAATCTAAAATCAAACTTTCTGTTTGATTCTAAAAGAATCAATAGAATAGCACTAGTTCGTATGTGACGTCTTGCATATGGTTCTAGAATTCTAATCTATTGATTCTAGCTAGTCTATCTACTATTTCTATGAGTCATATGCAAGACGTCATCTTAGAAAAGACTTTTTCACTATTCAATAAATAGATTCAAATATATTTGAATCTAGAATCAAACTTTCTGTTTGATTCTAATAGAATCAATAGAATAGCACTAGTTCGTATGTGACGTCTTGCATATGGTTCTAGAATTCTAATCTATTGATTCTAGACCAGCTAGAATCAATAGTAGATAGAACAGTGAAAGTTTGATTCTAGCTAGTCTATCTACTATTTCTATGAGTCATATGCAAGACGTCATTTTAGAAAAGACTTTTTCACTATTCAATAAATAGATTCAAATCTATTTGAATCTAGAATCAAACTTTCTGTTTGATTCTAATAGAATCAATAGAATAGCACTAGTTCGTATGTGACGTCTTGCATATGGTTCTAGAATTCTAATCTATTGATTCTAGATAGTCTATCTACTATTTCTATGAGTCATATGCAAGACGTCATTTTAGAAAAGACTTTTTCACTATTCAATAAATAGATTCAAATCTATTTGAATCTAGAATCAAACTTTCTGTTTGATTCTAATAGAATCAATAGAATAGCACTAGTTCGTATGTGACGTCTTGCATATGGTTCTAGAATTCTAATCTATTGATTCTAGACCAGCTAGAATCAATAGTAGTTCGAACAGTGAAAGTTTGATTCTAGCTAGTCTATCTACTATTTCTATGAGTCATATGCAAGACGTCATTTTAGAAAAGACTTTTTCACTATTCAATAAATAGATTCAAATCTATTTGAATCTAGAATCAAACTTTCTGTTTGATTCTAATAGAATCAATAGAATAGCACTAGTTCGTATGTGACGTCTTGCATATGGTTCTAGAATTCTAATCTATTGATTCTAGCTAGTCTATCTACTATTTCTATGAGTCATATGCAAGACGTCATTTTAGAAAAGACTTTTTCACTATTCAATAAATAGATTCAAATCTATTTGAATCTAGAATCAAACTTTCTGTTTGATTCTAATAGAATCAATAGAATAGCACTAGTTCGTATGTGACGTCTTGCATATGGTTCTAGAATTCTAATCTATTGATTCTAGACCATCTAGAATCAATAGTAGATAGAACAGTGAAAGTTTGATTCTAGCTAGTCTATCTACTATTTCTATGAGTCATATGCAAAACGTCATTTTAGAAAAGACTTTTTCACTATTCAATAAATAGATTCAAATCTATTTGAATCTAGAATCAAACTTTCTGTTTGATTCTAATAGAATCAATAGAATAGCACTAGTTCGTATGTGACGTCTTGCATATGGTTCTAGAAATCTAATCTATTGATTCTAGCTAGTCTGTCTACTATTTCTATGAGTCATATGCAAGACGTCATTTTAGAAAAGACTTTTTCACTATTCAATAAATAGATTCAAATCTATTTGAATCTAGAATCAAACTTTCTGTTTGATTCTAATAAAATCAATAGAATAGCACTATTTCGTATGTCACGTCTTGCATATGTTTCTAGAATTCTAATCTATTGATTCTAGACCAGCTAGAATCAATAGTAGATAGAACAGTGAAAGTTTGATTCTAGCTAGTCTATCTACTATTTCTATGAGTCATATGCAAGACGTCATTTTAGAAAAGACTTTTTCACTATTCAATAAATAGATTCAAAACGTCATTTTAGAAAAGACTTTTTCACTATTCAATAAATAGATTCAAATCTATTTGAATCTAGAATCAAACTTTCTGTTTGATTCTAATAGAATCAATAGAATAGCAATAGTTCGTATGTGACGTCTTGCATATGGTTCTAGAATTCTGATCTATTGATTCTAGACCAGCTAGAATCAATAGTAGATAGAACAGTGAAAGTTTGATTCTAGTTAGTCTATCTACTATTTCTATGAGTCATATGCAAGACGTCATTTTAGAAAAGACTTTTTCACTATTCAATAAATAGATTCAAATCTATTTGAATCTAGAATCAAACTTTCTGTTTGATTCTAATAGAATCAATAGAATAGCACTAGTTCGTATGTGACGTCTTGCATATGGTTCTAGAATTCTAATCTATTGATTCTAGCTAGTCTATCTACTATTTCTATGAGTCATTTGCAAGACATCATTTTACAAAAGACTTTTTCACTATTCAATAAATAGATTCAAATCTATTTGAATCTAGAATCAAACTTTCTGTTTGATTCTAATAGAATCAATAGAATAGCACTAGTTCGTATGTGACGTCTTGCATATGGTTCTAGAATTCTAATCTATTGTTTCTAGACCAGCTAGAATCAATAGTAGATAGAACAGTGAAAGTTTGATTCTAGCTAGTCTATCTACTATTTCTATGAGTCATATGCAAGACGTCATTTTAGAAAAGACTTTTTCACTATTTAATAAATAGATTCAAATCTATTTGAATCTAGAATCAAACTTTCTGTTTGATTCTAATAGAATCAATAGAATAGCACTAGTTCGTATGTGACGTCTTGCATATGGTTCTAGAATTCTAATCTATTGATTCTAGCTAGTCTATCTACTATTTCTATGAGTCATATGCAAGACGTCATTTTAGAAAAGACTTTTTCACTATTCAATAAATAAATTCAAATCTATTTGAATCTAGAATCAAACTTTCTGTTTGATTCTAATAGAATCAATAGAATAGCACTAGTTCGTATGTGACGTCTTGCATATGGTTCTAGAATTCTAATCTATTGATTCTAGACCAGCTAGATTCAATAGTAGATAGAACAGTGAAAGTTTGATTCTAGCTAGTCTATCTACTATTTCTATGAGTCATATGCAAGACGTCATTTTAGAAAAGACTTTTTCACTATTCAATAAATAGATTCAAATCTATTTGAATCTAGAATCAAACTTTCTGTTTGATTCTAATAAAATCAATAGAATAGCACTAGTTCGTATGTGACGTCTTGTATATGGTTCTAGAATTTTAATCTATTGATTCTAGCTAGTCTATCTACTATTTCTATGAGTCATATGCAAGATGTCATTTTAGAAAAGACTTTTTCACTATTCAATAAATAGATTCAAATCTATTTGAATCTAGAATCAAACTTTCTGTTTGATTCTAATAGAATCAATAGAATAGCACTAGTTCGTATGTGACGTCTTGCATATGGTTCTAGAATTCTAATCTATTGATTCTAGACCAGCTAGAATCAATAGTAGATAGAACAGTGAAAGTTTGATTCTAGCTAGTCTATCTACTATTTCTATGAGTCATATGCAAGACGTCATTTTAGAAAAGTCTTTTTCACTATTCAATAAATAGATTCAAATCTATCTGAATCTAGAATCAAACTTTCTGTTTGATTCTAATAGAATCAATAGAATAGCACTAGTTCGTATGTGACGTCTTGCATATGGTTCTAGAATTCTAATCTATTGATTCTAGCTAGTCTATCTACTATTTGTATGAATCATATGCAAGACGTCATTTTAGAAAAGACTTTTTCACTATTCAATAAATAGATTCAAATCAATTTGAATCTAGAATCAAACTTTCTGTTTGATTCTAATAGAATCAATAGAATAGCACTAGTTCGTATGTGACGTCTTGCATATGGTTCTAGAATTCTAATCTATTGATTCTAGACCAGCTAGAATCAATTGTAGATAGAACACTGAAAGTTTGATTCTAGCTAGTCTATCTACTATTTCTATGAGTCATATGCAAGACGTCATTTTAGAAAAGACTTTTTCACTATTCAATAAATAGATTCAAATCTATTTGAATCTAGAATCAAACTTTCTGTTTGATTCTAATAGAATCAATAGAATAGCACTAGTTCGTATGTGACGTCTTGCATATGGTTCTAGAATTCTAATCTATTGATTCTAGACCAGCTAGAATCAATAGTAGTTAGAACAGTGAAAGTTTGATTCTAGCTAGTCTATCTACTATTTCTATGAGTCATATGCAAGACGTCATTTTAGAAAAGACTTTTTCACTATTCAATAAATAGATTCAAATCTATTTGAATCTAGAATCAAACTTTCTGTTTGATTCTAATAGAATCAATAGAATAGCACTAGTTCGTATGTGACGTCTTGCATATGGTTCTAGAATTCTAATCTATTGATTCTAGCTAGTCTATCTACTATTTCTATGAGTCATATGCAAGACGTCATTTTAGAAAAGACTTTTTCACTATTCAATAAATAGATTCAAATCTATTTGAATCTAGAATCAAACTTTCTGTTTGATTCTAATAGAATCAATAGAATAGCACTAGTTCGTATGTGACGTCTTGCATATGGTTCTAGAATTCTAATCTATTGATTCTAGACCATCTAGAATCAATAGTAGATAGAACAGTGAAAGTTTGATTCTAGCTAGTCTATCTACTATTTCTATGAGTCATATGCAAAACGTCATTTTAGAAAAGACTTTTTCACTATTCAATAAATAGATTCAAATCTATTTGAATCTAGAATCAAACTTTCTGTTTGATTCTAATAGAATCAATAGAATAGCACTAGTTCGTATGTGACGTCTTGCATATGGTTCTAGAAATCTAATCTATTGATTCTAGCTAGTCTATCTACTATTTCTATGAGTCATATGCAAGACGTCATTTTAGAAAAGACTTTTTCACTATTCAATAAATAGATTCAAATCTATTTGAATCTAGAATCAAACTTTCTGTTTGATTCTAATAGAATCAATAGAATAGCACTATTTCGTATGTCACGTCTTGCATATGTTTCTAGAATTCTAATCTATTGATTCTAGACCAGCTAGAATCAATAGTAGATAGAACAGTGAAAGTTTGATTCTAGCTAGTCTATCTACTATTTCTATGAGTCATATGCAAGACGTCATTTTAGAAAAGACTTTTTCACTATTCAATAAATAGATTCAAAACGTCATTTTAGAAAAGACTTTTTCACTATTCAATAAATAGATTCAAATCTATTTGAATCTAGAATCAAACTTTCTGTTTGATTCTAATAGAATCAATAGAATAGCAATAGTTCGTATGTGACGTCTTGCATATGGTTCTAGAATTCTGATCTATTGATTCTAGACCAGCTAGAATCAATAGTAGATAGAACAGTGAAAGTTTGATTCTAGCTAGTCTATCTACTATTTCTATGAGTCATATGCAAGACGTCATTTTAGAAAAGACTTTTTCACTATTCAATAAATAGATTCAAATCTATTTGAATCTAGAATCAAACTTTCTGTTTGATTCTAATAGAATCAATAGAATAGCACTAGTTCGTATGTGACGTCTTGTATATGGTTCTAGAATTTTAATCTATTGATTCTAGCTAGTCTATCTACTATTTCTATGAGTCATATGCAAGATGTCATTTTAGAAAAGACTTTTTCACTATTCAATAAATAGATTCAAATCTATTTGAATCTAGAATCAAACTTTCTGTTTGATTCTAATAGAATCAATAGAATAGCACTAGTTAGTATGTGACGTCTTGCATATGGTTCTAGAATTCTAATCTATTGATTCTAGACCAGCTAGAATCAATAGTAGATAGAACAGTGAAAGTTTGATCTTAGCTAGTCTATCTACTATTTCTATGAGTCATATGCAAGACGTCATTTTAGAAAAGACTTTTTCACTATTCAATAAATAGATTCAAATCTATTTGAATCTAGAATCAAACTTTCTGTTTGATTCTAATAGAATCAATAGAATAGCACTAGTTCGTATGTGACCTCTTGCATATGGTTCTAGAATTCTAATCTATTGATTCTAGCTAGTCTATCTACTATTTCTATGAGTCATATGCAAGACGTCATTTTAGAAAAGAGTTTTTCACTATTCAATAAATAGATTCAAATCTATTTGAATCTAGAATCAAACTTTCTGTTTGATTCTAATAGAATCAATAGAATAGCACTAGTTCGTATGTGACGTCTTGCATATGGTTCTAGAATTCTAATCTATTGATTCTAGACCAGCTAGAATCAATTGTAGATAGAACACTGAAAGTTTGATTCTAGCTAGTCTATTTACTATTTCTATGAGTCATATGCAAGACGTCATTTTAGAAAAGACTTTTTCACTATTCAATAAATAGATTCAAATCTATTTGAATCTAGAATAAAACTTTCTGTTTTATTCTAATAGAATCAATAGAATAGCACTAGTTCGTATGTGACGTCTTGCATATGGTTCTAGAATTCTAATCTATTGATTCTAGCTAGTCTATCTACTATTTCTATGAGTCATATGCAAGACGTCATTTTGGAAAAGACTTTTTCACTATTCAATAAATAGATTCAAATCTATTTGAATCTAGAATCAAACTTTCTGTTTGATTCTAATAGAATCAATAGAATAGCACTAGTTCGTATGTGACGTCTTGCATATGGTTCTAGAATTCTAATCTATTGATTCTAGACCAGCTAGAATCAATAGTAGATAGAACAGTGAAAGTTTGATTCTAGCTAGTCTATCTACTATTTCTATGAGTCACATGCAAGACGTCATTTTAGAAAAGACTTTTTCACTATTCAATAAATAGATTCAAATCTATTTGAATCTAGAATCAAACTTTCTGTTTGATTCTAATAGAATCAATAGAATAGCACTAGTTCGTATGTGACGTCTTGCATATGGTTCTAGAATTCTAATCTATTGATTCTAGCTAGTCTATCTACTATTTCTATGAGTCATATGCAAGACGTCATTTTAGAAAAGACTTTTTCACTATTCAATAAATAGATTCAAATCTATTTGAATCTAGAATCAAACTTTCTGTTTGATTCTAATAGAATCAATAGAATAGCACTAGTTCGTATGTGACGTCTTGCATATGGTTCTAGAATTCTAATCTATTGATTCTAGACCAGCTAGAATCAACAGTAGATAGAACAGTGAAAGTTTGATTCTAGCTAGTCTATCTACTATTTCTATGAGTCATATGCAAGACGTCATTTTAGAAAAGACTTTTTCACTATTCAATAAATAGATTCAAATCTATTTGAATCTAGAATCAAACTTTCTGTTTGATTCTAATAGAATCAATAGAATAGCACTAGTTCGTATGTGACGTCTTGCATATGGTTCTAGAATTCTAATCTATTGATTCTAGCTAGTCTATCTACTATTTCTATGAGTCATATGCAAGACGTCATTTTAGAAAAGACTTTTTCACTATTCAATAAATAGATTCAAATCTATTTGAATCTAGAATCAAACTTTCTGTTTGATTCTAATAGAATCAATAGAATAGCACTAGTTCGTATGTGACGTCTTGCATATGGTTCTAGAATTCTAATCTATTGATTCTAGACCAGCTAGAATCAATATTAGATAGAACAGTGAAAGTTTGATTCTAGCTAGTCTATCTACTATTTCTATGAGTCATATGCAAGACGTCATTTTAGAAAAGACTTTTTCACTATTCAATAAATAGATTCAAATCTATTTGAATCTAGCATCAAACTTTCTGTTTGATTCTAATAGAATCAATAGAATAGCACTAGTTCGTATGTGACGTCTTGCATATGGTTCTAGAATTCTAATCTATTGATTCTAGATAGTCTATCTACTATTTCTATGAGTCATATGCAAGACGTCATTTTAGAAAAGACTTTTTCACTATTCAATAAATAGATTCAAATCTATTTTAATCTAGAATCAAACTTTCTGTTTGATTCTAATAGAATCAATAGAATAGCACTAGTTCGTATGTGACGTCTTGCATATGGTTCTAGAATTCTAATCTATTGATTCTAGACCAGCTAGAATCAATAGTAGATAGAACAGTGAAAGTTTGATTCTAGCTAGTCTATCTACTATTTCTATGAGTCATAAGCAAGACGTCATTTTAGAAAAGACATTTTCACTATTCAATAAATAGATTCAAATCTATTTGAATCTAGAATCAAACTTTCTGTTTGATTCTAATAGAATCAATAGAATAGCACTAGTTCGTATGTGAAGTCTTGCATATTGTTCTAGAATTCTAATCTATTGATTCTAGCTAGTCTATCTACTATTTCTATGAGTCATATGCAAGACGTCATTTTAGAAAAGACTGTTTCACTATTCAATAAATAGATTCAAATCTATTTGAATCTAGAATCAAACTTTCTGTTTGATTCTAATAGAATCAATAGAATAGCACTAGTTTGTATGTGACGTCTTGCATATGGTTCTAGAATTCTAATCTATTGATTCTAGCTAGTCTATCTACTATTTCTATGAGTCATATGCAAGATGTCATTTTAGAAAAGACTTTTTCACTATTCAATAAATAGATTCAAATCTATTTGAATCTAGAATCAAACTTTCTGTTTGATTCTAATAGAATAGTACTAGTTCGTATGTGACGTCTTGCATATGGTTCTAGAATTCAAATCTATTGATTCTAGACCAGCTAGAATCAATAGTAGATAGAACAGTGAAAGTTTGATTCTAGCTAGTCTATCTACTATTTCTATGAGTCATATGCAAGACTTCATTTTAGAAAAGACTTTTTCACTATTCAATAAATAGATTCAAATCTATTTGAATCTAGAATCAATAGTAGATAGAACAGTGAAAGTTTGATTCTAGCTAGTCTATCTACTATTTCTATGAGTCATATGCAAGACGTCATTTTAGAAAAGACTTTTTCACTATTCAATAAATAGATTCAAATCTATTTGAATTTAGAATCAAACTTTCTGTTTGATTCTAATAGAATCAATAGAATAGCACTAGTTCGTATGTGACGTCGTGCATATGGTTCTAGAATTCTAATCTATTGATTCTAGCTAGTCTATCTACTATTTCTATGAGTCATATGCAAGACGTCATTTTAGAAAAGACTTTTTCACTATTCAATAAATAGATTCAAATCTATTTGAATCTAGAATCAAACTTTCTGTTTGATTCTAATTGAATCAATAGAATAGCACTAGTTCGTATGTGACGTCTTGCATATGGTTCTAGAATTCTAATCTATTGATTCTAGACCAGCTAGATACAATAGTAGATAGAACAGTGAAAGTTTGATTCTAGCTAGTCTATCTACTATTTCTATGAGTCATATGCAAGACGTCATTTTAGAAAAGACTTTTTCACTATTCAATAAATAGATTCAAAACTATTTGAATCTAGAATCAAACTTTCTGTTTGATTCTAATAGAATCAATAGAATAGCACTAGTTCGTATGCGACGTCCTGCATATGGTTCTAGAATTCTAATCTATTGATTCTAGCTAGTCTATCTACTATTTCTATGAGTCATATGCAAGACGTCATTTTAGAAAAGACTTTTTCACTATTCAATAAATAGATTCAAATCTATTTGAATCTAGACTCAAACTTTCTGTTTGATTCTAATAGAATCAATAGAATAGCACTAGTTCGTATGTGACGTCTTGCATATGGTTCTAGAGTTCTAATCTATTGATTCTAGCTAGTCTATCTACTATTTCTATGAGTCATATGCAAGACGTCATTTTAGAAAAGACTTTTTCACTATTCAATAAATATATTCAAATCTATTTGAATCTAGAATCAAACTTTCTGGTTGATTCTAATAGAATCAATAGAATAGCACTAGTTCGTATGTGACGTCTTGCATATGGTTCTAGAATTCTAATCTATTGATTCTAGCTAGTCTATCTACTATTTCTATGAGTCATATGCAAGACGTCATTTTAGAAAAGACTTTTTCACTATTCAATAAATAGATTCAAATCTATTTGAATCTAGAATCAAACTTTCTGTTTGATTCTAATAGAATCAATAGAATAGCACTAGTTCGTATGTGACGTCTTGCATATGGTTCTAGAATTCTAATCTATTGATTCTAGACCAGCTAGAATCAATAGTAGATAGAACAGTGAAAGTTTGATTCTAGCTAGTCTATCTACTATTTCTATGAGTCATATGCAAGACGTCATTTTAGAAAAAACTTTTTCACTATTCAATAAATAGATTCAAATCTATTTGAATCTAGAATCAAACTTTCTGTTTGATTCTAATAGAATCAATAGAATAGCACTAGTTCGTATGTGACGTCTTGCATATGGTTCTAGAATTCTAATCTATTGTTTCTAGCTAGTCTATCTACTATTTCTATGAGTCATATGCAAGACGTCATTTTAGAAAAGACTTTTTCACTATTCAATAAATAGATTCAAATCTATTTGAATCTAGAATCAAACTTTCTGTTTGATTCTAATAGAATCAATAGAATAGCACTAGTTCGTATGTGACGTCTTGCATATGGTTCTAGAATTCTAATCTATTGATTCTAGACCAGCTAGAATCAATAGTAGATAGAACAGTGAAAGTTTGATTCTAGCTAGTCTATCTACTATTTCTATGAGTCACATGCAAGACGTCATTTTAGAAAAGACTTTTTCACTATTCAATAAATAGATTCATATCTATTTGAATCTAGAATCAAACTTTCTGTTTGATTCTAATAGAATCAATAGAATAGCACTAGTTCGTATGTGACGTCTTGCATATGGTTCTAGAATTCTAATCTATTGATTCTAGCTAGTCTATCTACTATTTCTATGAGTCATATGCAAGACGTCATTTTAGAAAAGACTTTTTCACTATTCAATAAATAGATTCAAATCTATTTGAATCTAGAATCAAACTTTCTGTTTGATTCTAATAGAATCAATAGAATAGCACTAGTTCGTATGTGACGTCTTGCATATGGTTCTAGAATTCTAATCTATTGATTCTAGACCTGCTAGAATCAATAGTAGATAGAACAGTGAAAGTTTGATTCTAGCTAGTCTATCTACTATTTCTATGAGTCATATGCAAGACGTCATTTTAGAAAAGACTTTTTCACTATTCAATAAATAGATTCAAATCTATTTGAATCTATTCTAATAGAATCAATAGAATAGCACTAGTTTGTATGTGACGTCTTGCATATGGTTCTAGAATTCTAATCTATTGATTCTAGCTAGTCTATCTACTATTTCTATGAGTCATATGCAAGACGTCATTTTAGAAAAGACTTTTTCACTATTCAATAAATAGATTCAAATCTATTTGAATCTAGAATCAAACTTTCTGTTTGATTCTAATAGAATAGTACTAGTTCGTATGTGACGTCTTGCATATGGTTCTAGAATTCTAATCTATTGATTCTAGACCAGCTAGAATCAATAGTAGATAGAACAGTGAAAGTTTGATTCTAGCTAGTCTATCTACTATTTCTATGAGTCATATGCAAGACTTCATTTTAGAAAAGACTTTTTCACTATTCAATAAATAGATTCAAATCTATTTGAATCTAGAATCAATAGTAGATAGAACAGTGAAAGTTTGATTCTAGCTAGTCTATCTACTATTTCTATGAGTCATATGCAAGACGTCATTTTAGAAAAGACTTTTTCACTATTCAATAAATAGATTCAAATCTATTTGAATTTAGAATCAAACTTTCTGTTTGATTCTAATAGAATCAATAGAATAGCACTAGTTCGTATGTGACATCGTGCATATGGTTCTAGAATTCTAATCTATTGATTCTAGCTAGTCTATCTACTATTTCTATGAGTCATATGCAAGACGTCATTTTAGAAAAGACTTTTTCACTATTCAATAAATAGATTCAAATCTATTTGAATCTAGAATCAAACTTTCTGTTTGATTCTAATTGAATCAATAGAATAGCACTAGTTCGTATGTGACGTCTTGCATATGGTTCTAGAATTCTAATCTATTGATTCTAGACCAGCTAGATACAATAGTAGATAGAACAGTGAAAGTTTGATTCTAGCTAGTCTATCTACTATTTCTATGAGTCATATGCAAGACGTCATTTTAGAAAACACTTTTTCACTATTCAATAAATAGATTAAAATCTATTTGAATCTAGAATCAAACTTTCTGTTTGATTCTAATAGAATCAATAGAATAGCACTAGTTCGTATGTGACGTCTTGCATATGGTTCTAGAATTCTAATCTATTGATTCTAGCTAGTCTATCTACTATTTCTATGAGTCATATGCAAGACGTCATTTTAGAAAAGACTTTTTCACTATTCAATAAATAGATTCAAATCTATTTTAATCTAGAATCAAACTTTCTGTTTGATTCTAATAGAATCAATAGAATAGCACTAGTTCGTATGTGACGTCTTGCATATGGTTCTAGAATTCAAATCTATTGATTCTAGACCAGCTAGAATCAATAGTAGATAGAACAGTGAAAGATTGATTCTAGCTAGTCTATCTACTATTTCTATGAGTCATAAGCAAGACGTCATTTTAGAAAAGACATTTTCACTATTCAATAAATAGATTCAAATCTATTTGAATCTAGAATCAAACTTTCTGTTTGATTCTAATAGAATCAATAGAATAGCACTAGTTCGTATGTGACGTCTTGCATATTGTTCTAGAATTCTAATCTATTGATTCTAGCTAGTCTATCTACTATTCCTATGAGTCATATGCAAGACGTCATTTTAGAAAAGACTTTTTCACTATTCAATAAATAGATTCAAATCTATTTGAATCTAGAATCAAACTTTCTGTTTGATTCTAATAGAATCAATAGAATAGCACTAGTTCGTATGTGACGTCTTGCATATGGTTCTAGAATTCTAATCTATTGATTCTAGACCTGCTAGAATCAATAGTAGATAGAACAGTGAAAGTTTGATTCTAGCTAGTCTATCTACTATTTCTATGAGTCATATGCAAGACGTCATTTTAGAAAAGACTTTTTCACTATTCAATAAATAGATTCAAATCTATTTGAATCTAGAATCAAACTTTCTGTTTGATTCTAATAGAATCAATAGAATAGCACTAGTTTGTATGTGACGTCTTGCATATGGTTCTAGAATTCTAATCTATTGATTCTAGCTAGTCTATCTACTATTTCTATGAGTCATATGCAAGACGTCATTTTAGAAAAGACTTTTTCACTATTCAATAAATAGATTCAAATCTATTTGAATCTCGAATCAAACTTTCTGTTTGATTCTAATAGAATAGTACTAGTTCGTATGTGACGTCTTGCATATGGTTCTAGAATTCTAATCTATTGATTCTAGACCAGCTAGAATCAATAGTAGATAGAACAGTGAAAGTTTGATTCTAGCTAGTCTATCTACTATTTCTATGAGTCATATGCAAGACTTCATTTTAGAAAAGACTTTTTCACTATTCAATAAATAGATTCAAATCTATTTGAATCTAGAATCAATAGTAGATAGAACAGTGAAAGTTTGATTCTAGCTAGTCTATCTACTATTTCTATGAGTCATATGCAAGACGTCATTTTAGAAAAGACTTTTTCACTATTCAATAAATAGATTCAAATCTATTTGAATTTAGAATCAAACTTTCTGTTTGATTCTAATAGAATCAATAGAATAGCACTAGTTCGTATGTGACGTCGTGCATATGGTTCTAGAATTCTAATCTATTGATTCTAGCTAGTCTATCTACTATTTCTATGAGTCATATGCAAGACGTCATTTTAGAAAAGACTTTTTCACTATTCAATAAATAGATTCAAATCTATTTGAATCTAGAATCAAACTTTCTGTTTGATTCTAATTGAATCAATAGAATAGCACTAGTTCGTATGTGACGTCTTGCATATGGTTCTAGAATTCTAATCTATTGATTCTAGACCAGCTAGATACAATAGTAGATAGAACAGTGAAAGTTTGATTCTAGCTAGTCTATCTACTATTTCTATGAGTCATATGCAAGACGTCATTTTAGAAAAGACTTTTTCACTATTCAATAAATAGATTCAAATCTATTTGAATCTAGAATCAAACTTTCTGTTTGATTCTAATAGAATCAATAGAATAGCACTAGTTCGTATGCGACGTCCTGCATATGGTTCTAGAATTCTAATCTATTGATTCTAGCTAGTCTATCTACTATTTCTATGAGTCATATGCAAGACGTCATTTTAGAAAAGACTTTTTCACTATTCAATAAATAGATTCAAATCTATTTGAATCTAGACTCAAACTTTCTGTTTGATTCTAATAGAATCAATAGAATAGCACTAGTTCGTATGTGACGTCTTCATATGGTTCTAGAATTCTAATCTATTGATTCTAGCTAGTCTATCTACTATTTCTATGAGTCATATGCAAGACGTCATTTTAGAAAAGACTTTTTCACTATTCAATAAATAGATTCAAATCTATTTGAATCTAGAATCAAACTTTCTGTTTGATTCTAATAGAATCAATAGAATAGCACTAGTTCGTATTTGACGTCTTGCATATGGTTCTAGAATTCTAATCTATTGATTCTAGCTAGTCTATCTACTATTTCTATGAGTCATATGCAAGACGTCATTTTAGAAAAGACTTTTTCACTATTCAATAAATAGATTCAAATCTATTTGAATCTAGAATCAAACTTTCTGTTTGATTCTAATAGAATCAATAGAATAGCACTAGTTCGTATGTGACGTCTTGCATATGGTTCTAGAATTCTAATCTATTGATTCTAGACCAGCTAGAATCAATAGTAGATAGAACAGTGAAAGTTTGATTCTAGCTAGTCTATCTACTATTTCTATGAGTCATATGCAAGACGTCATTTTAGAAAAAACTTTTTCACTATTCAATAAATAGATTCAAATCTATTTGAATCTAGAATCAAACTTTCTGTTTGATTCTAATAGAATCAATAGAATAGCACTAGTTCGTATGTGACGTCTTGCATATGGTTCTAGAATTCTAATCTATTGATTCTAGCTAGTCTATCTACTATTTCTATGAGTCATATGCAAGACGTCATTTTAGAAAAGACTTTTTCACTATTCAATAAATAGATTCAAATCTATTTGAATCTAGAATCAAACTTTCTGTTTGATTCTAATAGAATCAATAGAATAGCACTAGTTCGTATGTGACGTCTTGCATATGGTTCTAGAATTCTAATCTATTGATTCTAGACCAGCTAGAATCAATAGTAGATAGAACAGTGAAAGTTTGATTCTAGCTAGTCTATCTACTATTTCTATGAGTCATATGCAAGACGTCATTTTAGAAAAGACTTTTTCATTATTCAATAAATAGATTCATATCTATTTGAATCTAGAATCAAACTTTCTGTTTGATTCTAATAGAATCAATAGAATAGCACTAGTTCGTATGTGACGTCTTGCATATGGTTCTAGAATTCTAATCTATTGATTCTAGACCTGCTAGAATCAATAGTAGATAGAACAGTGAAAGTTTGATTCTAGCTAGTCTATCTACTATTTCTATGAGTCATATGCAAGACGTCATTTTAGAAAAGACTTTTTCACTATTCAATAAATAGATTCAAATCTATTTGAATCTAGAATCAAACTTTCTGTTTGATTCTAATAGAATCAATAGAATAGCACTAGTTTGTATGTGACGTCTTGCATATGGTTCTAGAATTCTAATCTATTGATTCTAGCTAGTCTATCTACTATTTCTATGAGTCATATGCAAGACGTCATTTTAGAAAAGACTTTTTCACTATTCAATAAATAGATTCAAATCTATTTGAATCTCGAATCAAACTTTCTGTTTGATTCTAATAGAATAGTACTAGTTCGTATGTGACGTCTTGCATATGGTTCTAGAATTCTAATCTATTGATTCTAGACCAGCTAGAATCAATAGTAGATAGAACAGTGAAAGTTTGATTCTAGCTAGTCTATCTACTATTTCTATGAGTCATATGCAAGACTTCATTTTAGAAAAGACTTTTTCACTATTCAATAAATAGATTCAAATCTATTTGAATCTAGAATCAATAGTAGATAGAACAGTGAAAGTTTGATTCTAGCTAGTCTATCTACTATTTCTATGAGTCATATGCAAGACGTCATTTTAGAAAAGACTTTTTCACTATTCAATAAATAGATATCAATAGTAGATAGAACAGTGAAAGTTTGATTCTAGCTAGTCTATCTACTATTTCTATGAGTCATATGCAAGACGTCATTTTAGAAAAGACTTTTTCACTATTCAATAAATAGATTCAAATCTATTTGAATTTAGAATCAAACTTTCTGTTTGATTCTAATAGAATCAATAGAATAGCACTAGTTCGTATGTGACGTCTTGCATATGGTTCTAGAATTCTAATCTATTGATTCTAGACCAGCTAGATCTAGTAGATAGAACTAAAGTTTGATTCTAGCTAGTCTATCTACTATTTCTATGAGTCATATGCAAGACGTCATTTTAGAAAAGACTTTTTCACTATTCAATAAATAGATTCAAATCTATTTGAATCTAGAATCAAACTTTCTGTTTGATTCTAATTGAATCAATAGAATAGCACTAGTTCGTATGTGACGTCTTGCATATGGTTCTAGAATTCTAATCTATTGATTCTAGACCAGCTAGATACAATAGTAGATAGAACAGTGAAAGTTTGATTCTAGCTAGTCTATCTACTATTTCTATGAGTCATATGCAAGACGTCATTTTAGAAAAGACTTTTTCACTATTCAATAAATAGATTCAAATCTATTTGAATCTAGAATCAAACTTTCTGTTTGATTCTAATAGAATCAATAGAATAGCACTAGTTCGTATGCGACGTCTTCATATGGTTCTAGAATTCTAATCTATTGATTCTAGCTAGTCTATCTACTATTTCTATGAGTCATATGCAAGACGTCATTTTAGAAAAGACTTTTTCACTATTCAATAAATAGATTCAAATCTATTTGAATCTAGAATCAAACTTTCTGTTTGATTCTAATAGAATCAATAGAATAGCACTAGTTCGTATGTGACGTCTTGCATATGGTTCTAGAATTCTAATCTATTGATTCTAGCTAGTCTATCTACTATTTCTATGAGTCATATGCAAGACGTCATTTTAGAAAAGACTTTTTCACTATTCAATAAATAGATTCAAATCTATTTGAATCTAGAATCAAACTTTCTGTTTGATTCTAATAGAATCAATAGAATAGCACTAGTTCGTATGTGACGTCTTGCATATGGTTCTAGAATTCTAATCTATTGATTCTAGACCAGCTAGAATCAATAGTAGATAGAACAGTGAAAGTTTGATTCTAGCTAGTCTATCTACTATTTCTATGAGTCATATGCAAGACGTCATTTTAGAAAAGACTTTTTCACTATTCAATAAATAGATTCAAATCTATTTGAATCTAGAATCAAACTTTCTGTTTGATTCTAATAGAATCAATAGAATAGCACTAGTTCGTATGTGACGTCTTGCATATGGTTCTAGAATTCTAATCTATTGATTCTAGCTAGTCTATCTACTATTTCTATGAGTCATATGCAAGACGTCATTTTAGAAAAGACTTTTTCACTATTCAATAAATAGATTCAAATCTATTTGAATCTAGAATCAAACTTTCTGTTTGATTCTAATAGAATCAATAGAATAGCACTAGTTCGTATGTGACGTCTTGCATATGGTTCTAGAATTCTAATCTATTGATTCTAGACCAGCTAGAATCAATAGTAGATAGAACAGTGAAAGTTTGATTCTAGCTAGTCTATCTACTATTTCTATGAGTCATATGCAAGACGTCATTTTAGAAAAGACTTTTTCACTATTCAATAAATAGATTCAAATCTATTTGAATCTAGAATCAAACTTTCTGTTTGATTCTAATAGAATCAATAGAATAGCACTAGTTCGTATGTGACGTCTTGCATATGGTTCTAGAATTCTAATCTATTGATTCTAGCTAGTCTATCTACTATTTCTATGAGTCATATGCAAGACGTCATTTTAGAAAAGACTTTTTCACTATTCAATAAATAGATTCAAATCTATTTGAATCTAGAATCAAACTTTCTGTTTGATTCTAATAGAATCAATAGAATAGCACTAGTTCGTATGTGACGTCTTGCATAGGGATCTAGAATTCTAATCTATTGATTCTAGACCAGCTAGAATCAATAGTAGATAGAACAGTGAAAGTTTGAATCTAGCTAGTCTATCTACTATTTCTATGAGTCATATGCAAGACGTAATTTTAGAAAAGACTTTTTCACTATTCAGTAAATAGATTCAAATCTATTTGAATCTATTCTAATAGAATCAATAGAATAGCACTAGTTCGTATGTGACGTCTTGCATATGGTTCTAGAATTCTAATCTATTGATTCTAGCTAGTCTATCTACTATTTCTGAGTCATATGCAAGACGTCATTTTAGAAAAGACTTTTTCACTATTCAATAAATAGATTCAAATCTATTTGAATTTAGAATCAAACTTTCTGTTTGATTCTAATAGAATCAACAGAATAGCACTAGTTCGTATGTGACGTCGTGCATATGGTTCTAGAATTCTAATCTATTGATTCTAGCTAGTCTATCTACTATTTCTATGAGTCATATGCAAGACGTCATTTTAGAAAAGACTTTTTCACTATTCAATAAATAGATTCAAATCTATTTGAATCTAGAATCAAACTTTCTGTTTGATTCTAATTGAATCAATAGAATAGCACTAGTTCGTATGTGACGTCTTGCATATGGTTCTAGAATTCTAATCTATTGATTCTAGACCAGCTAGATACCATAGTAGATAGAACAGTGAAAGTTTGATTCTAGCTAGTCTATCTACTATTTCTATGAGTCATATGCAAGACGTCATTTTAGAAAAGACTTTTTCACTATTCAATAAATAGATTCAAATCTATTTGAATCTAGAATCAAACTTTCTGTTTGATTCTAATAGAATCAATAGAATAGCACTAGTTCGTATGCGACGTCTTGCATATGGTTCTAGAATTCTAATCGATTGATTCTAGCTAGTCTATCTACTATTTCTATGAGTCATATGCAAGACGTCATTTTAGAAAAGACTTTTTCACTATTCAATAAATAGATTCAAATCTATTTGAATCTAGAATCAAACTTTCTGTTTGATTCTAATAGAATCAATAGAATAGCACTAGTTCGTATGTGACGTCTTGCATATGGTTCTAGAATTCTAATCTATTGATTCTAGACCAGCTAGAATCAATAGTAGATAGAACAGTGAAAGTTTGATTCTAGCTAGTCTATCTACTATTTCTATGAGTCATATGCAAGACTTCATTTTAGAAAATACTTTTTCACTATTCAATAAATAGATTCAAATCTATTTGAATATAGAATCAATAGTAGATAGAACAGTGAAAGTTTGATTCTAGCTAGTCTATCTACTATTTCTATGAGTCATATGCAAGACGTCATTTTAGAAAAGACTTTTTCACTATTCAATAAATAGATTCAAATCTATTTGAATTTAGAATCAAACTTTCTGTTTGATTCTAATAGAATCAATAGAATAGCACTAGTTCGTATGTGACATCGTGCATATGGTTCTAGAATTCTAATCTATTGATTCTAGCTAGTCTATCTACTATTTCTATGAGTCATATGCAAGACGTCATTTTAGAAAAGACTTTTTCACTATTCAATAAATAGATTCAAATCTATTTGAATCTAGAATCAAACTTTCTGTTTGATTCTAATTGAATCAATAGAATAGCACTAGTTCGTATGTGACGTCTTGCATATGGTTCTAGAATTCTAATCTATTGATTCTAGACCAGCTAGATACAATAGTAGATAGAACAGTGAAAGTTTGATTCTAGCTAGTCTATCTACTATTTCTATGAGTCATATGCAAGACGTCATTTTAGAAAAGAATTTTTCACTATTCAATAAATAGATTCAAATCTATTTGAATCTAGAATCAAACTTTCTGTTTGATTCTAATAGAATCAGTAGAATAGCACTAGTTCGTATGCGACGTCTTGCATATGGTTCTAGAATTCTAATCTATTGATTCTAGCTAGTCTATCTACTATTTCAATGAGTCATATGCAAGACGTCATTTTAGAAAAGACTTTTTCACTATTCAATAAATAGATTCAAATCTATTTGAATCTAGAATCAAAGTTTATGTTTGATTCTAATAGAATCAGTAGAATAGCACTAGTTCGTATGTGACGTCTTGCATATGGTTCTAGAATTCTAATCTATTGATTCTAGCTAGTCTATCTACTATTTCTATGAGTCATATGCAAGACGTCATTTTAGAAAAGACTTTTTCACTATTCAATAAATAGATTGAAATCTAATTGAATCTAGAATCAAACTTTCTGTTTGATTCTAATAGAATCAATAGAATAGCACTAGTTCATATGTGACGTCTTGCATATGGTTCTAGAATTCTAATCTATTGATTCTAGACCAGCTAGAATCAATAGTAGATAGAACAGTGAAAGTTTGATTCTAGCTAGTCTATCTACTATTTCTATGAGTCATATGCAAGACGTCATTTTAGAAAAGACTTTTTCACTATTCAATAAATAGATTCAAATCTATTTGAATCTAGAATCAAAGTTTCTCTTTGATTCTAATAGAATCAGTAGAATAGCACTAGTTCGTATGTGACGTCTTGCATATGGTTCTAGAATTCTAATCTATTGATTCTAGCTAGTCTATCTACTATTTCTATGAGTCATATGCAAGACGTCATTTTAGAAAAGACTTTTTCACTATTCAATAAATAGATTGAAATCTAATTGAATCTAGAATCAAACTTTCTGTTTGATTCTAATAGAATCAATAGAATAGTACTAGTTCATATGTGACGTCTTGCATATGGTTCTAGAATTCTAATCTATTGATTCTAGCTAGTCTATCTACTATTTCTATGAGTCATATGCAAGACGTCATTTTAGAAAAGACTTTTTCACTATTCAATAAATAGATTCAAATCTATTTGAATCTAGAATCAAACTTTCTATTTGATTCTAATAGAATCAATAGAATAGCACTAGTTCGTATGTGACGTCTTGCATATGGTTCTAGAATTCTAGTCTATTGATTCTAGACCAGCTAGAATCAATAGTAGATAGAACAGTGAAAGTTTGATCCTAGCTAGTCAATCTACTATTTCTATGAGTCATATGCAAGACGTCATTTTAGAAAAGACTTTTTCACTATTCAATAAATAGATTCAAATCTATTTGAATCTAGAATTAAACTTTCTGTTTGATTCTAATAGAATCAATAGAATAGCACTAGTTCGTATGTTACGTCTTGCATATGGTTCTAGAATTCTCATCTATTGATTCTAGCTAGTCTATCTACTATTTCTATGAGTCATATGCAAGACGTCATTTTAGAAAAGAATTTTTCACTATTCAATAAATAGATTCAAATCTATTTGAATCTAGAATCAAACTTTCTGTTTGATTCTAATAGAATCAATAGAATAGCACTAGTTCGTGTGACATCTTGCATATGGTTCTAGAATTCTAATCTATTGATTCTAGACCAGCTAGAATCAATAGTAGATAGAACAGTGAAAGTTTGATTCTAGCTAGTCTATCTACTATTTCTATGAGTCATATGCAAGACGTCATTTTAGAATCGACTTTTTCACTATTCAATAAATAGATTCAAATCTATTTGAATCTAGAATCAAACTTTCTGTTTGATTCTAATAGAATCAATAGAATAGCACTAGTTCGTATGTGACGTCTTGCATATAGTTCTAGAATTCTAATCTATTGATTCTAGCTAGTCTATCTTCTATTTCTATGAGTCATATGCAAGACGTCATTTTAGAATAGACTTTTTCACTATTCAATAAATAGATTCAAATCTATTTGAATCTAGAATCAAACTTTCTGTTTGATTCTAATGGATTAGCACTAGTTCGTATGTGACGTCTTGCATATGGTTCTAGAATTCTAATCTATTGATTCTATACCAGCTAGAATCAATAGTAGATAGAACAGTGAAAGTTTGATTCTAGCTAGTCTATCTACTATTTCTATGAGTCATATGCAAGACTTCATTTTAGAAAAGACTTTTTCACTATTCAATAAATAGATTCAAATCTATTTGAATATAGAATCAAACTTTCTGTTTGACATATGGTTCTAGAATTCTAATCTATTGATTCTAGACCAGCTAGAATCAATAGTAGATAGAACAGTGAAAGTTTGATTCTAGCTAGTCTATCTACTATTTCTATGAGTCATATGCAAGACGTCATTTTAGAAAAGACTTTTTCACTATTCAATAAATAGATTCAAATCTATTTGAATTTAGAATCAAACTTTCTGTTTGATTCTAATAGAATCAATAGAATAGCACTAGTTCGTATGTGACATCGTGCATATGGTTCTAGAATTCTAATCTATTGATTCTAGCTAGTCTATCTACTATTTCTATGAATCAATAGTAGATAGAACGATATGTGATGTCTTGCATATGGTTCTAGAATTCTATTCTATTGATTCTAGACCAGCTAGAATCAATAGTAGATAGCGTAGTAAAAGTTTGATTCTAGCTAGTCTATCTACTATTTCTATGAGTCATATGCAAGACGTCATTTTAGAAAAGACTTTTTCACTTTTCAATAAATAGATTCAAATCTATTTGAATCTAGAATCAAACTTTTTGTTTGATTCTAATAGAATCAATAGAATAGCACTAGTTCATATGTGACGTCTTGCATATGGTTCTAGAATTCTAATCTATTGATTCTAGCTAGTCTATCTACTATTTCTATGAGTCATATGCAAGACGTCATTTTAGAAAAGACTTTTTCACTATTCAATAAATAGATTCAAATCTATTTGAATCTAGAATCAAACTTTCTGTTTGATTCTAATAGAATCAATAGAATAGCACTAGTTCATATGTGACGTCTTGCATATGGTTCTAGAATTCTAATCTATTGATTCTAGACCAGCTAGAATCAATAGTAGATAGAACAGTGAAAGTTTGATTCTAGCTAGTCTATCTACTATTTCTATGAGTCATATGCAAGACGTCATTTTAGAAAAGACTTTTTCACTATTCAATAAATAGATCCAAATCTATTTGAATCTAGAATCAAACTTTCTGTTTGATTCTGATAGAATCAATAGATTAGCACTAGTTCGTATGTGACGTCTTGCATATGGTTCTAGAATTCTAATCTATTGATTCTAGCTAGTCTATCTACTATTTCTATGACTCATATGCAAGACGTCATTTTAGAAAAGACTTTTTCACTATTCAATAAATAGATTCAAATCTATTTGAATCTAGAATCAAACTTTCTGTTTGATTCTAATAGAATCAATAGAATAGCACTAGTTCGTATGTGACGTCTTGCATATGGTTCTAGAATTCTAATCTATTCATTCTAGCTAGTCTATCTACTATTTCTATGAGTCATATGCAAGACGTCATTTTAAAAAAGACTTTTTCACTATTCAATAAATAGATTCAAATCTATTTGAATCTAGAATCAAACTTTCTGTTTGATTCTAATAGAATCAATAGAATAGCACTAGTTCGTATGTGACGTCTTGCATATGGTTCTAGAATTCTAATCTATTGATTCTAGACCTGCTAGAATCAATAGTAGATAGAACAGTGAAAGTTTGATTCTAGCTAGTCTATCTACTATTTCTATGAGTCATATGCAAGACGTCATTTTAGAAAAGACTTTTTCACTATTCAATAAATAGATCCAAATCTATTTGAATCTAGAATCAAACTTTCTGTTTGATTCTAATAGAATCAATAGAATAGCACTAGTTTGTATGTGACGTCTTGCATATGGTTCTAGAATTTTAATCTATTGATTCTAGCTAGTCTATCTACTATTTCTATGAGTCATATGCAAGACTTCATTTTAGAAAAGACTTTTTCACTATTCAATAAATAGATTCAAATCTATTTGAATCTAGAATCAAACTTTCTGTTTGATTCTAATAGAATATTACTAGTTCGTATTTGACGTCTTGCATATGGTTCTAGAATTCTAATCTATTGATTCTAGACCAGCTAGAATCAATAGTAGATAGAACAGTGAAAGTTTGATTCTAGCTAGTCTATCTACTATTTCTATGAGTCATATGCAAGACTTCATTTTAGAAAGGACTTTTTCACTATTCAATAAATAGATTCAAATCTATTTGAATCTAGAATCAATAGTAGATAGAACAGTGAAAGTTTGATTCTAGCTAGTCTATCTACTATTTCTATGAGTCATATGCAAGACGTCATTTTAGAAAAGACTTTTTCACTGTTGAATAAATAGATTCAAATCTATTTGAATTTAGAATCAAACTTTCTGTTTGATTCTAATAGAATCAATAGAATAGAACTAGTTCGTATGTGACATCGTGCATATGGTTCTAGAATTCTAATCTATTGATTCTAGCTAGTCTATCTACTATTTCTATGAGTCATATGCAAGACGTCATTTTAGAAAAGACTTTTTCACTATTCAATAAATAGATTCCAATCTATTTGAATCTAGAATCAAACTTTCTGTTTGATTCTAATAGAATCAATAGAATAGCACTAGTTCGTATGTGACGTCTTGCATATGGTTCTAGAATTCTAATCTATTGATTCTAGACCAGCTAGAATCAATAGTAGAATAGAACAGTGAAAGTTTGATTCTAGCTAGTCTATCTACTATTTCTATGAGTCATATGCAAGACGTCATTTTAGAAAAGACTTTTTCACTATTCAATAAATAGATTCAAATCTATTTGAATCTAGAATCAAACTTTCTGTTTGATTCTAATAGAATCAATAGAATAGCACTAGTTCGTATGTGACGTCTTGCATATGGTTCTAGAATTCTAATCTATTGATTCTAGCTAGTCTATCTACTATTTCTATGAGTCATATGCGAGACGTCATTTTAGAAAAGACTTTTTCACTATTCAATAAATAGATTGAAATCTAATTGAATCTAGAATCAAACTTTCTGTTTGATTCTAATAGAATCAATAGAATAGCACTAGTTCATATGTGACGTCTTGCATATGGTTCTAGAATTCTAATCTATTGATTCTAGACCAGCTAGAATCAATAGTAGATAGAACAGTGAAAGTTTGATTCTAGCTAGTCTATCTACTATTTCTATGAGTCATATGCAAGACGTCATTTTAGAAAAGACTTTTTCACTATTCAATAAATAGATTCAAATCTATTTGAATCTAGAATCAAACTTTCTGTTTGATTCTAATAGAATCAATAGAATAGCACTAGTTCGTATGTGACGTCTTGCATATGGTTCTAGAATTCTAATATATTGATTCTAGACCAGCTAGAATCAATAGTAGATAGAACAGTGAAAGTTTGATTCTAGCTAGTCTATCTACTATTTCTATGAGTCATATGCAAGACATCATTTTAGAAAAGACTTTTTCACTATTCAATAAATAGATTCAAATCTATTTGAATCTAGAATCAAACTTTCTGTTTGATTCTAATAGAATCAATAGAATAGCACTAGTTTGTATGTGACGTCTTGCATATGGTTCTAGAATTCTAATCTATTGATTCTAGCTAGTCTATCTACTATTTCTATGAGTCATATGCAAGACGTCATTTTAGAAAAGACTTTTTCACTATTCAATAAATAGATTCAAATCTATTTGAATCTAGAATCAAACTTTCTGTTTGATTCTAATAGAATCAATAGAATAGCACTAGTTCGTATGTGACGTCTTGCATATGGTTCTAGAATTCTAATCTATTGATTCTAGCTAGTCTATCTACTATTTCTGTGAGTCATATGCAAGACGTCATTTTAGAAAAGACTTTTTCACTATTTAATAAATAGATTCAAATCTATTTGAATCTAGAATCAAACTTTCTGTTTGATTCTAATAGAATCAATAGAATAGCACTAGTTCGTATGTGACGTCTTGCATATGGTTCTAGAATTCTAATCTATTGATTCTAGACCAGCTAGAATCAATAGTAGATAGAACAGTGAAAGTTTGATTCTAGCTAGTCTATCTACTATTTCTATGAGTCATATGCAAGACGTCATTTTAGAAAAGACTTTTTCACTATTCAATAAATAGATTCAAATCTATTTGAATCTAGAATCAAACTTTCTGTTTGATTCTAATAGAATCAATAGAATAGAACTAGTTCGTATGTGACGTCTTGCATATGGTTCTAGAATTCTAATCTATTGATTCTAGCTAGTCTATCTACTATTTCTATGAGTCATATGCAAGACGTCATTTTAGAAAAGACTTTTTCACTATTCAATAAATAGATTCAAATCTATTTGAATCTAGAATCAAACTTTCTATTTGATTCTAATAGAATCAATAGAATAGCACTAGTTCGTATGTGACGTCTTGCATATGGTTCTAGAATTCTAGTCTATTGATTCTAGACCAGCTAGAATCAATAGTAGATAGAACAGTGAAAGTTTGATCCTAGCTAGTCAATCTACTATTTCTATGAGTCATATGCAAGAAGTCATTTTAGAAAAGACTTTTTCACTATTCAATAAATAGATTCAAATCTATTTGAATCTAGAATCAAACTTTCTGTTTGATTCTAATAGAATCAATAGAATAGCACTAGTTCGTGTGTGACGGCTTGCATATGGTTCTAGAATTCTAATCTATTGATTCTAGCTAGTCTATCTACTATTTCTAGGAGTCATATGCAAGACGTCATTTTAGAAAAGACTTTTTCACTATTCAATAAATAGATTCAAATCTATTTGAATCTAGAATTAAACTTTCTGTTTGATTCTAATAGAATCAATAGAATAGCACTAGTTCGTATGTGACGTCTTGCATATGGTTCTAGAATTCTCATCTATTGATTCTAGCTAATCTATCTACTATTTCTATGAGTCATATGCAAGACGTCATTTTAGAAAAGAATTTTTCACTATTCAATAAATAGATTCAAATCTATTTGAATCTAGAATCAAACTTTCTGTTTGATTCTAATAGAATCAATAGAATAGCACTAGTTCGTGTGACATCTTGCATATGGTTCTAGAATTCTAATCTATTGATTCTAGACCAGCTAGAATCAATAGTAGATAGAACAGTGAAAGTTTGATTCTAGCTAGTCTATCTACTATTTCTATGAGTCATATGCAAGACGTCATTTTAGAATCGACTTTTTCACTATTCAATAAATAGATTCAAATCTATTTGAATCTAGAATCAAACTTTCTGTTTGATTCTAATAGAATCAATAGAATAGCACTAGTTCGTATGTGACGTCTTGCATATGGTTCTAGAATTCTAATCTATTGATTCTATACCAGCTAGAATCAATAGTAGATAGAACGATATGTGATGTCTTGCATATGGTTCTAGAATTCTAATCTATTGATTCTAGACCAGCTAGAATCAATAGTAGATAGCGTAGTAAAAGTTTGATTCTAGCTAGTCTATCTACTATTTCTATGAGTCATATGCAAGACGTCATTTTAGAAAAGACTTTTTCACTTTTCAATAAATAGATTCAAATCTATTTGAATCTAGAATCAAATTTTT
>NW_027063745.1:0-31162 GCF_032884065.1 Artemia franciscana
TCCATGCTTTACCATGTGCAATCATAAAATTGTCTAATATCTTTATTTTTTCAACATACGTAGCTATTACACTCGAAAACCAAAACTTTTGAAATAGGAAAAGAGCCTTTAATCACATGCTTTACCATGTGCAATCATAAAATTGTCTAATATCTTCATTTTTTCAACATACGTAGCTATTACCCTCGAAAACTAAAACTTTTGAAATAGGAAAATTGTCTTTAATCACATTCTTTACCATGTGCAATCATAAAATTGTCTAATATCTTCATTTTTTCAACATACGTAGCTATTACCCTCGAAAACTAAGACTTTTGACATAGGAAAAGAGATTTTAATCACATTCTTTACCATTTCCAATCATAAAATAGTCTAATATCTTCATTTTTTCAACATACGTAGCTATTACCCTCGAAAACTAAAACTTTTGACATAGGAAAAGAGCCTTTAATCACATTCTTTACCATTTGCAATCATAAAATAGTCTAATATCTTCATTTTTTCAACATACGTAGCTATTACCCTCGAAAACTAAAACTTTTGAAATAGGAAAAGAGCCTTTAATCACATTCTTTACCATTTGCAATCATAAAATAGTCTAATATCTTCATTTTTTCAACATACGTAGCTATTACCCTCGAAAAGTAAAACTTTTGACATAGGAAAAGAGCCTTTAATCACATTCTTTACCATTTGCAATCATAAAATAGTCTCATATCTTCATTTTTTCAACATACGTAGCTATTACCCTCGAAAAGTAAAACTTTTGACATAGGAAAAGAGCCTTTAATCACATTCTTTACCATTTGCAATCATTAAATAGTCTAATATCCTCATTTTTTCAGCATACGTAGCTATTACCCTCAAAAACTGAAACTTTTGAAATAGGAAAAGAGCCTTTAATCACATTCTTTACCATGTGCAATCATAAAATAGTCTAATATCTTCATTTTTTCAGCATACGTAGCTATTACCCTCGAAAACTAAAACTTTTGAAATAGGAAAAGAGCCTTTAATCACATTCTTTACCATGTGCAATCACAAAATAGTCTAATATCTTCATTTTTTCAACATACGTTGCTATTATCCTCGAAAACTAAAACTTTTGACATAGGAAAAGAGCCTTTAATCACATTCTTTACCATTTGCAATCATAAAATAGTCTAATATCTTCATGTTTTCAACATACGTAGCTATTACCCTCGAAAACTAAAACTTTTGAAATAGGAAAAGAGCCTTTAATCACATTCTTTACCATGTGCAATCATAAAATAGTCTAATATCTTCATTTTTTCAACATATGTAGCTATTAGCCTCGAAAACTAAAACTTTTGACATAGGAAAAGAGCCTCTAATCACATTCTTTACCATTTGCAATCATAAAATAGTCTAGTATCTTCATTTTTTCAACATACGTAGCTATTACCCTCGAAAACTAAAACTTTTGAAATAGGAAAAGAGAAAACTAAAACTAAAAAGAGAAAACTCTTTTCCTATGTCAAAAGTTTTAGTTTTCGAGGGTAATAGCTACGTATGTTGAAAAAATGAAGATATTAGACTATTTTATGATTGCACATGGTAAAGAATGTGATTAAAGGCTCTTTTTCTATTTCAAAAGTTTTAGTTTTCGAGGGTAATAGCTACGTATGTTGAAAAAATGAAGATATTAGACTATTTTATGATTGCAAATGGTAAAGAATGTGATTAAAGGCTCTTTTCCTATTTCAAAAGTTTTAGTTTTCGAGGGTAATAGCTACGCATGTTGAAAAAATGAAGATATTAGACTATTTTATTATTGCAAATGGTAAAGAATGTGATTAAAGGCTCTTTTCCTATTTCAAAAGTTTTAGTTTTCGAGGGTAATAGCTACGTATGTTGAAAAAATTAAGATATTAGACTATTTTATGATTGCACATGCTAAAGAATGTGACTAAAGGCTCTTTTCCTATTTTCAAAAGTTTTAGTTTTCGAGGGTAATAGCTAAGTATGTTGAAAAAATGAAGATATTAGACTATTTTATCATTGCAAATGGTAAAGAATGTGATTAAAGGCTCTTTTCCTATTTCAAAAGTTTTAGTTTTCGAGGGTAATAGCTACGTATGTTGAAAAAATGAAGATATTAGACTATTTTATGATTTCAAATGGTAAAGAATGTGATTAAAGGCTCTTTCCCTATTTCAAAAGTTTTAGTTTTCGAGGGTAATAGCTAGGTATGTTGAAAAAATGAAGATATTAGACTATTTTATGATTGCACATGGTAAAGAATGTGATTAAAGGCTCTTTTCCTATTTCAAAAGTTTTAGTTTTCGAGGGTAATAGCTACGTATGCTGAAAAAATGAAGATATTAGACTATTTTATGATTGCACATGGTAAAGAATGTGATTAAAGGCTCTTTTCCTATTTCAAAAGTTTTAGTTTTCGAGGGTAATAGCTATGTATGTTGAAAAAATGAAGATATTAGACTATTTTATGATTGCAAATGGTAAAGAATGTGATTAAAGGCTCTTTTCCTATGTCAAAAGTTTTAGTTTTCGAGGGTAATAGCTACGTATGTTGAAAAGATGAAGATATTAGACTATTTTATGATTGCACATGGTAAAGAATGTGATTAAAGGCTCTTTTCCTATTTCAAAAGTTTTAGTTTTCGAGGGTAATAGCTACGTCTGTGGAAAAAATGAAGATATTAGACTATTTTCCTATGTCAAAAGTTTTAGTTTTCGAGGGTAATAGCTACGTATGTTGAAAAAATGAAGATATTAGACTATTTTATGATTACCCTCGAAAACTAAAACTTTTGAAATAGGAAAAGAGCTCTAATCACATTCTTTACCATGTGCAATCATAAAATAGTCTAATATCTTCATTTTTTCAGCATACGTAGCTATTACACTCGAAAACTAAAACTTTTGAAATAGGAAAAGAGCCTTTAATCACATTCTTTACCATGTGCAATCATAAAATATTCTAATATCTTCATTTTTTCAACATACATAGCTATTACCCTCGAAAACTAAAACTTTTGAAATAGGAAAAAAGCCTTTAATCACATTCTTTACCATTTGCAATCATAAAATAGTCTAATATCTTCATTTTTTCAACATACGTAGCTATTACCCTCGAAAACTAAAACTTTTAAAATAGGAAAAGAGCCTTTAATCACATTCTTTACCATTTGCAATCATAAAATAGTCTAATATCTTCATTTTTTCAACATACGTAGCTATTACCCTCGAAAACTAAAACTTTTGACACAGGAAAAGAGCCTCTAATCACATTCTTTACCATTTGCAATCATAAAATAGTCTGATATTTTCATTTTTTCTACATACGTAGCTATTACCCTCGAAAAATAAAACTTTTGAAATAGGAAAAGAGCCTTTAATCACATTCTTTACCATTTGCATTCATAAAGTAGTCTAATATCCTCATTTTTTCAACATACGTAGCTATTACCCTCGAAAACTGAAACTTTTGAAATAGGAAAAGAGCCTTTAATCACATTCTTTACCATGTGCAATCATAAAATAGTCTAATATCTTCATTTTTTCAGCATACGTAGCTATTACCCTCGAAAACTAAAACTTTTGAAATAGGAAAAGAGCCTTTAATCACATTCTTTACCATGTGCAATCATAAAATAGTCTAATATCTTCATTTTTTCAACATACGTAGCTATTACCCTCGATAACTAAAACTTTTGAAATAGGAAAAGAGCCTTTAATCACATTCTTTACCATGTGCAATCATAAAATAGTCTAATATCTTCATATTTTCAGCATACGTAGCTATTACCCTCGAAAACTAAAACTTTTGAAATAGGAAAAGAGCCTTTAATCACATTCTTTACCATGTGCAATCATACAATAGTCTAATATCTTCATTTTGTCAACATACGTAGCTATTACCCTCGAAAACTTAAACTTTTGAAATAGGAAAAGAGCCTTTAATCACATTCTTTACCATTTGCAATCATAAAATAGTCTAATATCTTCATTTTTTCAACATACGTAGCTATTACCTTCGAAAACTGAAACTTTTGAAATAGGAAAAGAGCCTTTAAGCACATGCTTTACCATGTGCAATCATAAAATTGTCTAATATCTTCATTCTTTCAACATACATAGCTATTACCCTCAAAAACTAAAACTTTTGAAATAGGAAAAGAGCCTTTAATCACATTCTTTACCATTTGCAATCATAAAATAGTCTAATATCTTCATTTTTTCAACATACGTAGCTATTACCTTCGAAAACTAAAACTTTTGAAATAGGAAAGGAGCCTTTAATCACATGCTTTACCATGTGCAATCATAAAATTGTCTAATATCTTCATTTTTTCAACATACGTAGCTATTACCCTCGAAAACTGAAAACTTTTGAAATGGGAAAAGAGCCTTTAATCACATTCTTTACCATTTACAATCATAAAATAGTCTAATATCTTCATTTTTTCAACATACGTAGCTATTACCCTCGAAAACTAAAACTTTTGAAATAGGAAAAGAGCCTTTAATCACATTCTTTACCATTTGCAATGATAAAATAGTCTAATATCTTCATTTTTTCCACATACGTAGCTATTACCCTCGAAAACTAAAACTTTTGAAATAGGAAAAGAGCGTTTAATCACATTCTTTACCATGTGCAATCATAAAATAGTCTAATATCTTCATTTTTTCAACATACGTAGCTATTACCCTTGAAAACTAAAACTTTTGACATAGGAAAAGAGCCTTTAGTCACATTCTTCACCATTTGCAATCATAAAATAGTCTAATATCTTCATTTTTTCAACATACGTAGCTATTACCCTCGATAACTGAAACTTTTGAAATAGGAAAAGAGCCTTTAATCACATTCTTTACCATGTGTAATCATAAAATAGTCTAATATCTTCATTTTTTCAACATACGTAGCTATTACCCTCGAAAACTAAAAAACTTTTGAAATAGGAAAAGAGCCTTTAATCACATTCTTTACCATTTGCAATCATAAAATAGTCTAATATCTTCATTTTTTCAACATACGTAGCTATTACCCTCGAAAACGAAAACTTTTGAAATAGGAAAAGAGCCTTTAATCACATTCTTTACCATTTGCAATCATAAAATAGTCTAATATCTTCATTTTTTCAACATACGTAGCTATTACCCTCGAAAACTAAAACTTTTGAAATAGGAAAAGAGCCTTTAAGCACATGTTTTACCATGTGCAATCATAAAATTGTCTAATATTTTCATTTTTTCAACATACATAGCTATTACCCTCGAAAACTAAAACTTTTGAAATAGGAAAAGAGCCTTTAATCACATTCTTTATCATTTGCAATCTTAAAATAGTCTAATATCTTCGTTTTTTCAACATACGTAGCTATTACCCTCGAAAACTAAAACTTTTGAAATAGGAAAAGAGCCTTTAATCACATGCTTTACCATGTGTAATCATAAAATTGTCTAATATCTTCATTTTTTCAACATACGTAGCTATTACCCTCGAAAACTAAAACTTTTGAAATAGGAAAAGAGCCTTTAATCACATTCTTTACCATGTGCAATCATAAAATTGTCTAATATCTTCATTTTTTCAACATACGTAGCTATTACCCTCGAAAAATAAAACTTTTGAAATAGGAAAAGAGCCTTTAATCACATTCTTTACCATTTGCAATCATAAAATTGTCTAATATCTTCATTTTTTCAACATACGTAGCTATTACCCTCGAAAACTAAAACTTTTGAAATAGGAAAAGAGCCTTTAATCACATCTTTACCATGTGCAATCATAAAATAGTCTAATATCTTCATTTTTTCAACATACGTAGCTATTACCCTCGAAAACTAAAACTTTTGACATAGGAAAAGAGCCTTTAATCACATTTTGTACCATTTGCAATCATAAAATAGTCTAATATCTTCATTTTTTCCACATACGTAGCTACTACCCTCGAAAACTAAAACTTTTGAAATAGGAAAAGAGCGTTTAATCACATTCTTTACCATGTGCAATCATAAAATAGTCTAATATCTTCATTTTTTCAACATACGTAGCTATTACCCTCGAAAACTAAAACTTTTGACATAGGAAAAGAGCCTTTAATCACATTCTTTACCATTTGCAATCATAAAATAGTCTAATATCTTCATTTTTTCAACATACGTAGCTATTACCCTCGAAACTGAAACTTTTGAAATAGGAAAAGAGCCTTTAATCACATTCTTTACCATGTGTAATCATAAAATAGTCTAATATCTTCATTTTTTCAACATACGTAGCTATTACCCTCGAAAACTAAAACTTTTGAAATAGGAAAAGAGCCTTTAATCACATTCTTTACCATTTGCAATCATAAAATAGTCTAATATCTTCATTTTTTCAACATACGTAGCTATTACCCTCGAAAACTAAAACTTTTGAAATAGGAAAAGAGCCTTTAATCACATTCTTTACCATTTGCAATCATAAAATAGTCTAATATCTTCATTTTTTCAACATACGTAGCTATTACCCTCGAAAACTAAAACTTTTGAAATAGGAAAAGAGCCTTTAAGCACATTCTTTACCATGTGCAATCATAAAATTGTCTAATATCTTCATTTTTTCAACATACATAGCTATTACCCTCGAAAACTAAAACTTTTGAAATAGGAAAAGAGCCTTTAATCACATTCTTTATCATTTGCAATCTTAAAATAGTCTAATATCTTCGTTTTTTCAACATACGTAGCTATTACCCTCGAAAACTAAAACTTTTGAAATAGGAAAAGAGCCTTTAATCACATTCTTTACCATGTGCAATCATAAAATTGTCTAATATCTTCATTTTTTCAACATACGTAGCTATTACCCTCGAAAACTAAAACTTTTGAAATAGGAAAAGAGCCTTTAATCACATTCTTTACCATTTGCAATCATAAAATAGTCTAATATCTTCATTTTTTCAACATACGTAGCTATTACCCTCGAAAAATAAAACTTTTGAAATAGGAAAAGAGCCTTTAATCACATTCTTTACCATTTGCAATCATAAAATTGTCTAATATCTTCATTTTTTCAACATACGTAGCTATTACCCTCGAAAACTAAAACTTTTGAAATAGGAAAAGAGCCTTTAACCACTATCTTTACCATGTGCAATCATAAAATAGTCTAATATCTTCATTTTTTCAACATACGTAGCTATTACCCTCGAAAACTAAAACTTTTGACATAGGAAAAGAGCCTTTAATCACATTCTTACCATTTGCAATCATAAAATAGTCTAATATTTCATTTTTTCAACATACGTAGCTATTACCCTCGAAAACTAAAACTTTTGAAATAGGAAAAGAGCCTTTAATCACATTCTTTACCATGTGCAATCCATAAAATAGTCTAATATCTTCATTTTTTCAACATACGTAGCTATTACACTCGAAAACTAAAACTTTTGAAATAGGAAAAGAGCCTTTAATCACATTCTTTACCATGTGCAATCATAAAATAGTCCAATATCTTCATTTTTTCAACATACGTAGCTATTACCCTCGAAAACTAAAACTTTTGAAATAGGAAAAAGCCTTTAATCACATTCTTTACCATTTGCAATCATAAAATAGTCTAATATCTTCATTTTTTCAACATACGTAGCTATTACCCTCGAAACTAAAACTTTTGAAATAGGAAAAGAGCCTTTAATCACATTCTTTACCATTTGCAATCATAAAATAGTCTAATATCTTCATTTTTTCAACATAAGTAGCTATTACCCTCGAAAACTAAAACTTTTGACATAGGAAAAGAGCCTTTAATCACATTCTTTACCATTTGCAATCATAAAATAGTCTAATATCTTCATTTTTTCAACATACGTAGCTATTACATAGGACAACATACGTAGCTATTACCCTCGAAAACTAAAACTTTTGAAATAGGAAAAGAGCCTTTAATCACATTCTTTACCATTTGCAATCATAAAATAGTCTAATATCTTCATTTTTTCAACATACGTAGCTATTACCCTCGAAAACTAAAACTTTTGACATAGGAAAAGAGCCTTTAATCACATTCTTTACCATGTGCAATCATAAAATAGTCTAATATCTTCATTTCTTCAACATACGTAGCTATTACCCTCGAAAACTAAAACGAAGGAAAAGAGCCTTTAATCACATTCTTTACCATGTGCAATCATAAAATAGTCTAATATCTTCATTTCTTCAACATACGTAGCTATTACCCTCGAAAACTCGAAAACTAATTACCCTCGAAAACTAAAACTTTTGAAATAGGAAAAAAACCTTTAATCACATTCTTTACCATTTGCAATCATAAAATAGTCTAATATCTTCATTTTTTCAACATACGTAGCTATTACCCTCGAGAACTAAAACTTTTGAAATAGGAAAAGAGCCTTTAATCACATTCTTTACCATTTGCAATCATAAAATAGTCTAATATCTTCATTTTTCAGCATACGCAGCTATTACCATCGAAAACTAAAACTTTTGACATAGGAAAAGAGCCTCTAATCACATTCTTTACCATTTGCAATCATAAAATAGTCTAATATTTTCATTTTTTCAACATACGTAGCTATTACCCTCGAAAACTAAAACTTTTGAAATAGGAAAAGAGCCTTTAATCACATTCTTTACCATGTGCAATCATAAAATAGTCTAATATCTTCATTTTTTCAACATACGTAGCTATTACCCTCGAAAACTAAAACTTTCGACATAGGAAAAGAGCCTTTAATCACATTCTTTACCATTTGCAATCATAAAATAGTCTAATATCCTCATTTTTTCAACATACGTAGCTATTACCCTCGAAAACTGAAACTTTTGAAATAGGAAAAGAGCCTTTAATCACATTCTTTACCATGTGCAATCATAAAATAGTCTAATATCTTCATTTTTTCAACATACGTAGCTATTACCCTCGAAAATTAAAACTTTTGAAATAGGAAAAGAGCCTTTAATCACATTCTTTACCATTTGCAATCATAAAATAGTCTAATATCTTCATTTTTTCAACATACGTAGCTATTACCCTCGAAAACTAAAACTTTTGAAATAGGAAAAGAGCCTTTAATCACATTCTTTACCATGTGCAATCATAAAATAGTCTAATATCTTCATTTTTTCAACATACGTAGCTATTACCCTCGAAAACTAAAACTTTTGAAATAGGAAAAGAGCCTTTAATCACATTCTTTACCATATGCAATCATAAAATAGTCTAATATCTTCATTTTTTCAGCATATGTAGCTATTACCCTCGAAAACTAAAACTTTTGAAATAGGAAAAGAGCCTTTAATCACATTCTTTACCATGTGCAATCATAAAATAGTCTAATATCTTCATTTTTTCAACATACGTAGCTATTACCCTCGAAAACTAAAACTTTTGAAATAGGAAAAGAGCCTTTAATCACATTCTTTACCATTTGCAATCATAAAATAGTCTAATATCTTCATTTTTTCAACATACGTAGCTATTACCCTCGAAAACTAAAACTTTTGAAATAGGAAAAGAGCCTTTAATCACATTCTTTACCATGTGCAATCATAAAATTGTCTAATATCTTCATTTTTTCAACATACATAGCTATTACCCTCGAAAACTAAAACTTTTGAAATAGGAAAAGAGCCTTTAATCACATTCTTTACCATTTGCAATCATAAAATAGTCTAATATCTTCATTTTTTCAACATACGTAGCTATTACCCTCGAAAACTAAAACTTTTGAAATAGGAAAAGAGCCTTTAATCACATTCTTTACCATGTGTAATCATAAAATTGTCTAATATCTTCATTTTTTCAACATATGTAGCTATTACCCTCGAAAACTAAAACTTTTGAAATAGGAAAAGAGCCTTTAATCACATTCTTTACCATTTGCAATCATAAAATAGTCTAATATCTTCATTTTTTCAACATACGTAGCTATTACCCTCGAAAACTAAAACTTTTGAAATAGGAAAAGAGCCTTTAATCACATTCTTTACCATTTGCAATCATAAAATAGTCTAATATCTTCATTTTTTCAACATACGTAGCTATTACCCTCGAAAACTAAAACTTTTGAAATAGGAAAAGAGCCTTTAATCACATTCTTTACCATGTGCAATCATAAAATAGTCTAATATCTTCATTTTTTCAACATACGTAGCTATTACCCTCGAAAACTAAAACTTTTGAAATAGGAAAAGAGCCTTTAATCACATTCTTTACCATTTGCAATCATAAAATAGTCTAATATCTTCATTTTTTCAACATACTTAGCTATTACCCTCGAAAACTAAAACTTTTGAAATAGAAAAGAGCCTCTAATCACATTCTTTACCATGTGCAATCATAAAATAGTCTAATATCTTCATTTTTTCAGCATACGTAGCTATTACCTCGAAAACTAAAACTTTTGAAATAGGAAAAGAGCCTTTAATCACATTCTTTACCATGTGCAATCATAAAATATTCTAATATCTTCATTTTTTCAACATACATAGCTATTACCCTCGAAAACTAAAACTTTTGAAATAGGAAAAAGCCTTTAATCACATTCTTTACCATTTGCAATCATAAAATAGTCTAATATCTTCATTTTTTCAACATACGTAGCTATTACCCTCGAAAACTAAAACTTTTGAAATAGGAAAAGAGCCTTTAATCACATTCTTTACCATTTGCAATCATAAAATAGTCTAATATCTTCATTTTTTCAACATACGTAGCTATTACCCTCGAAAACTAAAACTTTTGAAAGGAAAAGAGCCTTTAATCACATTCTTTACCATTTGCAATCATAAAATAGTCTAATATCTTCATTTTTTCAACATACGTAGCTATTACCCTCGAAAACTAAAACTTTTGAAATAGGAAAAGAGCCTTTAATCACATTCTTTACCATGTGCAATCATAAAATAGTCTAATATCTTCATTTTTTCAACATACGTAGCTATTACCCTCGAAAACTAAAACTTTTGAAATAGGAAAAGAGCCTTTAATCACATTCTTTACCATGTGCAATCATAAAATAGTCTAATATCTTCATTTTTTCACATACGTAGCTATTACCCTCGAAAACTAAAACTTTTGAAATAGGAAAAGAGCCTTTAATCACATTCTTTACCATGTGCAATCATAAAATAGTCTAATATCTTCATTTTTTCAACATACGTAGCTATTACCCTCGAAAACTAAACTTTTGAAATAGGAAAAGAGCCTTTAATCACATTCTTTACCATGTGCAATCATAAAATAGTCTAATATCTTCATTTTTTCAACATACGTAGCTATTACCCTCGAAAACTAAAACTTTTGAAATAGGAAAAGAGCCTTTAATCACATTCTTTACCATGTGCAATCATAAAATTGTCTAATATCTTCATTTTTTCAACATACATAGCTATTACCCTCGAAAACTAAAACTTTTGAAATAGGAAAAGAGCCTTTAATCACATTCTTTACCATTTCAATCATAAAATAGTCTAATATCTTCATTTTTTCAACATACGTAGCTATTACCCTCGAAAACTAAAACTTTTGAAATAGGAAAAGAGCCTTTAATCACATTCTTTACCATGTGCAATCATAAAATTGTCTAATATCTTCATTTTTTCAACATACGTAGCTATTACCCTCGAAAACTAAAACTTTTGAAATAGGAAAAGAGCCTTTAATCACATTCTTTACCATTTACAATCATAAAATAGTCTAATATCTTCATTTTTTCAACATACGTAGCTATTACCCTCGAAAACTAAAACTTTTGAAATAGGAAAAGAGCCTTTAATCACATTCTTTACCATTTGCAATCATAAAATAGTCTAATATCTTCATTTTTTCCACATACGTAGCTATTACCCTCGAAAACTAAAACTTTTGAAATAGGAAAAGAGCCTTTAATCACATTCTTTACCATATGCAATCATAAAATAGTCTAATATCTTCATTTTTTCAACATACGTAGCTATTACCCTCGAAAACTAAAACTTTTGAAATAGGAAAAGAGCCTTTAATCACATGCTTTACCATGTGCAATCATAAAATTGTCTAATATCTTCATTTTTTTCAACATACGTAGCTATTACCCTCGAAAACTAAAACTTTTGAAATAGGAAAAGAGCCTTTAATCACATTCTTTACCATGTGCAATCATAAAATAGTCTAATATCTTCATTTTTCAGCATACGTAGCTATTACCCTCGAAAACTAAAACTTTTGAAATAGGAAAAGAGCCTTTAATCACATTCTTTACCATGTGCAATCATAAATAGTCTAATATCTTCATTTTTTCAACATACGTAGCTATTACCCTCGAAAACTAAAACTTTTGAAATAGGAAAAGAGCCTTTAATCACATTCTTTACCATTTGCAATCATAAAATAGTCTAATATCTTCATTTTTTCAACATACGTAGCTATTACCCTCGAAAACTAAAACTTTTGAAATAGGAAAAGAGCCTTTAATCACATTCTTTACCATGTGCAATCATAAAATTGTCTAATATCTTCATTCTTTCAACATACATAGCTATTACCCTCAAAAACTAAAACTTTTGAAATAGGAAAAGAGCCTTTAATCACATTCTTTACCATTTGCAATCATAAAATAGTCTAATATCTTCATTTTTTCAACATACGTAGCTATTACCCTCGAAAACTAAAACTTTTGAAATAGGAAAAGAGCCTTTAATCACATTCTTTACCATGTGCAATCATAAAATAGTCTAATATCTTCATTTTTTCAACATACGTAGCTATTACCCTCGAAAACTGAAACTTTTGAAATGGAAAAGAGCCTTTAATCACATTCTTTACCATTTACAATCATAAAATAGTCTAATATCTTCATTTTTTCAACATACGTAGCTATTACCCTCGAAAACTAAAACTTTTGAAATAGGAAAAGAGCCTTTAATCACATTCTTTACCATTTGCAATCATAAAATAGTCTAATATCTTCATTTTTTCCATATACGTAGCTATTACCCTCGAAAACTAAAACTTTTGAAATAGGAAAAGAGCCTTTAATCACATTCTTTACCATGTGCAATCATATAAATAGTCTAATATCTTCATTTTTTCAACATACGTAGCTATTACCCTCGAAAACTAAAACTTTTGAAATAGGAAAAGAGCCTTTAATCACATTCTTTACCATGTGCAATCATAAAATTGTCTAATATCTTCATTTTTTCAACATACGTAGCTATTACCCTCGAAAACTAAAACTTTTGAAATAGGAAAAGAGCCTTTAATCACATTCTTTACCATGTGCAATCATAAAATTCTAATATCTTCATTTTTTCAACATACGTAGCTATTACCCTCGAAAACTAAAACTTTTGAAATAGGAAAAGAGCCTTTAATCACATTCTTTACCATTTGCAATCATAAAATAGTCTAATATCTTCATTTTTTCAACATACGTAGCTATTACCCTCGAAAACTAAAACTTTTGAAATAGGAAAAGAGCTTTAATCACATTCTTTACCATGTGCAATCATAAAATTGTCTAATATCTTCATTTTTTCAACATACGTAGCTATTACCCTCGAAAACTAAAACTTTTGAAATAGGAAAAGAGCCTTTAATCACATTCTTTACCATTTCAATCATAAAATAGTCTAATATCTTCATTTTTTCAACATACGTAGCTATTACCCTCGAAAACTAAAACTTTTGAAATAGGAAAAGAGCCTTTAATCACATTCTTTACCATTTGCAATCATAAAATAGTCTAATATCTTCATTTTTTCAACATACGTAGCTATTACCCTCGAAAACTAAAACTTTTGAAATAGGAAAAGAGCCTTTAATCACATTTTTTACCATGTGCAATCATAAAATAGTCTAATATCTTCATTTTTTCAACATACGTAGCTATTACCCTCGAAAACTAAAACTTTTGAAATAGGAAAAGAGCCTTTAATCACATTCTTTACCATGTGCAATCTAAAATTGTCTAATATCTTCATTTTTTCAACATACGTAGCTATTACCCTCGAAAACTAAAACTTTTGAAATAGGAAACGAGCCTTTAATCATATTCTTTACCATTTGCAATCATAAAATAGTCTAATATCTTCATTTTTTCAACATACGTAGCTATTACCCTCGAAAACTAAAACTTTTGAAATAGGAAAAGAGCCTTTAATCACATTCTTTACCATTTGCAATCATAAAATAGTCTAATATCTTCATTTTTTCAACATACGTAGCTATTACCCTCGAAAACTAAAACTTTTGAAATAGGAAAAGAGCCTTTAATCACATTCTTTACCATGTGCAATCATAAAATAGTCTAATATCTTCATTTTTTCAACATACGTAGCTATTACCCTCGAAAACTAAAACTTTTGAAATAGGAAAAGAGCCTTTAATCACATTCTTTACCATGTGCAATCATAAAATAGTCTAATATCTTCATTTTTTCAACATACTTAGCTATTACCCTCGAAAACTAAAACTTTTGAAATAGGAAAAGAGCCTTTAATCACATTCTTTACCATTTGCAATCATAAAATAGTCTAATATCTTCATTTTTTCAACATACGTAGCTATTACCCTCGAAAACTAAAACTTTTGAAATAGGAAAAGAGCCTTTAATCACATTCTTTACCATTTGCAATCATAAAATAGTCTAATATCTTCATTTTTTCAACATACGTAGCTATTACCCTCGAAAACTAAAACTTTTGAAATAGGAAAAGAGCCTTTAATCACATTCTTTACCATGTGCAATCATAAAATAGTCTAATATCTTCATTTTTTCAACATACTAGCTATTACCCTCGAAAACTAAAACTTTTGAAATAGGAAAAGAGCCTTTAATCACATTCTTTACCATGTGCAATCATAAAATAGTCTAATATCTTCATTTTTTCAACATACGTAGCTATTACCCTCGAAAACTAAAACTTTTGAAATAGGAAAAGAGCCTTTAATCACATTCTTTACCATGTGCAATCATAAAATAGTCTAATATCTTCATTTTTTCAACATACGTAGCTATTACCCTCGAAAACTAAAACTTTTGAAATAGGAAAAGAGCCTTTAATCACATTCTTTACCATGTGCAATCATAAAATAGTCTAATATCTTCATTTTTTCAACATACGTAGCTATTACCCTCGAAAACTAAAACTTTTGAAATAGGAAAAGAGCCTTTAATCACATTCTTTACCATGTGCAATCATAAAATAGTCTAATATCTTCATTTTTTCAACATACGTAGCTATTACCCTCGAAAACTAAAACTTTTGAAATAGGAAAAGAGCCTTTAATCACATTCTTTACCATGTGCAATCATAAAATAGTCTAATATCTTCATTTTTTCAACATACGTAGCTATTACCCTCGAAAACTAAAACTTTTGAAATAGGAAAAGAGCCTTTAATCACATTCTTTACCATGTGCAATCATAAAATAGTCTAATATCTTCATTTTTTCAACATACGTAGCTATTACCCTCGAAAACTAAAACTTTTGAAATAGGAAAAGAGCCTTTAATCACATTCTTTACCATTGCAATCATAAAATAGTCTAATATCTTCATTTTTTCAACATACGTAGCTATTACCCTCGAAAACTAAAACTTTTGAAATAGGAAAAGAGCCTTTAATCACATTCTTTACCATGTGCAATCATAAAATAGTCTAATATCTTCATTTTTTCAACATACGTAGCTATTACCCTCGAAAACTAAAACTTTTGAAATAGGAAAAGAGCCTTTAATCACATTCTTTACCATGTGCAATCATAAAATAGTCTAATATCTTCATTTTTTCAACATACGTAGCTATTACCCTCGAAAACTAAAACTTTTGAAATAGGAAAAGAGCCTTTAATCACATTCTTTACCATGTGCAATCATAAAATAGTCTAATATCTTCATTTTTTCAACATACGTAGCTATTACCCTCGAAAACTAAAACTTTTGAAATAGGAAAAGAGCCTTTAATCACATTCTTTACCATGTGCAATCATAAAATAGTCTAATATCTTCATTTTTTCAACATACGTAGCTATTACCCTCGAAAACTAAAACTTTTGAAATAGGAAAAGAGCCTTTAATCACATTCTTTACCATGTGCAATCATAAAATAGTCTAATATCTTCATTTTTTCAACATACGTAGCTATTACCCTCGAAAACTAAAACTTTTGAAATAGGAAAAGAGCCTTTAATCACATTCTTTACCATGTGCAATCATAAAATAGTCTAATATCTTCATTTTTTCAACATACGTAGCTATTACCCTCGAAAACTAAAACTTTTGAAATAGGAAAAGAGCCTTTAATCACATTCTTTACCATTTGCAATCATAAAATAGTCTAATATCTTCATTTTTTCAACATACGTAGCTATTACCCTCGAAAACTAAAACTTTTGAAATAGGAAAAGAGCCTTTAATCACATTCTTTACCATTTGCAATCATAAAATAGTCTAATATCTTCATTTTTTCAACATACGTAGCTATTACCCTCGAAAACTAAAACTTTTGAAATAGGAAAAGAGCCTTTAATCACATTCTTTACCATTTGCAATCATAAAATAGTCTAATATCTTCATTTTTTCAACATACGTAGCTATTACCCTCGAAAACTAAAACTTTTGAAATAGGAAAAGAGCCTTTAATCACATTCTTTACCATGTGCAATCATAAAATAGTCTAATATCTTCATTTTTTCAACATACGTAGCTATTACCCTCGAAAACTAAAACTTTTGAAATAGGAAAAGAGCCTTTAATCACATTCTTTACCATTTGCAATCATAAAATAGTCTAATATCTTCATTTTTTCAACATACGTAGCTATTACCCTCGAAAACTAAAACTTTTGAAATAGGAAAAGAGCCTTTAATCACATTCTTTACCATGTGCAATCATAAAATAGTCTAATATCTTCATTTTTTCAACATACGTAGCTATTACCCTCGAAAACTAAAACTTTTGAAATAGGAAAAGAGCCTTTAATCACATTCTTTACCATGTGCAATCATAAAATAGTCTAATATCTTCATTTTTTCAACATACGTAGCTATTACCCTCGAAAACTAAAACTTTTGAAATAGGAAAAGAGCCTTTAATCACATTCTTTACCATGTGCAATCATAAAATAGTCTAATATCTTCATTTTTTCAACATACGTAGCTATTACCCTCGAAAACTAAAACTTTTGAAATAGGAAAAGAGCCTTTAATCACATTCTTTACCATGTGCAATCATAAAATAGTCTAATATCTTCATTTTTTCAACATACGTAGCTATTACCCTCGAAAACTAAAACTTTTGAAATAGGAAAAGAGCCTTTAATCACATTCTTTACCATTTGCAATCATAAAATAGTCTAATATCTTCATTTTTTCAACATACGTAGCTATTACCCTCGAAAACTAAAACTTTTGAAATAGGAAAAGAGCCTTTAATCACATTCTTTACCATTTGCAATCATAAAATAGTCTAATATCTTCATTTTTTCAACATACGTAGCTATTACCCTCGAAAACTAAAACTTTTGACATAGGAAAAGAGCCTTTAATCACATTCTTTACCATTTGCAATCATAAAATAGTCTAATATCTTCATTTTTTCAACATACGTAGCTATTACCCTCGAAAACTAAAACTTTTGAAATAGGAAAAGAGCCTTTAATCACATTCTTTACCATTTGCAATCATAAAATAGTCTAATATCTTCATTTTTTCAACATACGTAGCTATTACCCTCGAAAACTAAAACTTTTGAAATAGGAAAAGAGCCTTTAATCACATTCTTTACCATTTGCAATCATAAAATAGTCTAATATCTTCATTTTTTCAACATACGTAGCTATTACCCTCGAAAACTAAAACTTTTGAAATAGGAAAAGAGCCTTTAATCACATTCTTTACCATGTGCAATCTAAAATTGTCTAATATCTTCATTTTTTCAACATACGTAGCTATTACCCTCGAAAACTAAAACTTTTGAAATAGGAAAAGAGCCTTTAATCACATTCTTTACCATTTGCAATCATAAAATAGTCTAATATCTTCATTTTTTCAACATACGTAGCTATTACCCTCGAAAACTAAAACTTTTGAAATAGGAAAAGAGCCTTTAATCACATTCTTTACCATTTGCAATCATAAAATAGTCTAATATCTTCATTTTTTCAACATACGTAGCTATTACCCTCGAAAACTAAAACTTTTGAAATAGGAAAAGAGCCTTTAATCACATTCTTTACCATGTGCAATCATAAAATAGTCTAATATCTTCATTTTTTCAACATACGTAGCTATTACCCTCGAAAACTAAAACTTTTGAAATAGGAAAAGAGCCTTTAATCACATTCTTTACCATGTGCAATCATAAAATAGTCTAATATCTTCATTTTTTCAACATACGTAGCTATTACCCTCGAAAACTAAAACTTTTGAAATAGGAAAAGAGCCTTTAATCACATTCTTTACCATTTGCAATCATAAAATAGTCTAATATCTTCATTTTTTCAACATACGTAGCTATTACCCTCGAAAACTAAAACTTTTGAAATAGGAAAAGAGCCTTTAATCACATTCTTTACCATGTGCAATCATAAAATAGTCTAATATCTTCATTTTTTCAACATACGTAGCTATTACCCTCGAAAACTAAAACTTTTGAAATAGGAAAAGAGCCTTTAATCACATTCTTTACCATGTGCAATCATAAAATAGTCTAATATCTTCATTTTTTCAACATACGTAGCTATTACCCTCGAAAACTAAAACTTTTGAAATAGGAAAAGAGCCTTTAATCACATTCTTTACCATGTGCAATCATAAAATAGTCTAATATCTTCATTTTTTCAACATACGTAGCTATTACCCTCGAAAACTAAAACTTTTGAAATAGGAAAAGAGCCTTTAATCACATTCTTTACCATGTGCAATCATAAAATAGTCTAATATCTTCATTTTTTCAACATACGTAGCTATTACCCTCGAAAACTAAAACTTTTGAAATAGGAAAAGAGCCTTTAATCACATTCTTTACCATGTGCAATCATAAAATAGTCTAATATCTTCATTTTTTCAACATACGTAGCTATTACCCTCGAAAACTAAAACTTTTGAAATAGGAAAAGAGCCTTTAATCACATTCTTTACCATTTGCAATCATAAAATAGTCTAATATCTTCATTTTTTCAACATACGTAGCTATTACCCTCGAAAACTAAAACTTTTGAAATAGGAAAAGAGCCTTTAATCACATTCTTTACCATGTGCAATCATAAAATAGTCTAATATCTTCATTTTTTCAACATACGTAGCTATTACCCTCGAAAACTAAAACTTTTGAAATAGGAAAAGAGCCTTTAATCACATTCTTTACCATGTGCAATCATAAAATAGTCTAATATCTTCATTTTTTCAACATACGTAGCTATTACCCTCGAAAACTAAAACTTTTGAAATAGGAAAAGAGCCTTTAATCACATTCTTTACCATTGCAATCATAAAATAGTCTAATATCTTCATTTTTTCAACATACGTAGCTATTACCCTCGAAAACTAAAACTTTTGAAATAGGAAAAGAGCCTTTAATCACATTCTTTACCATGTGCAATCATAAAATAGTCTAATATCTTCATTTTTTCAACATACGTAGCTATTACCCTCGAAAACTAAAACTTTTGAAATAGGAAAAGAGCCTTTAATCACATTCTTTACCATGTGCAATCATAAAATAGTCTAATATCTTCATTTTTTCAACATACGTAGCTATTACCCTCGAAAACTAAAACTTTTGAAATAGGAAAAGAGCCTTTAATCACATTCTTTACCATGTGCAATCATAAAATAGTCTAATATCTTCATTTTTTCAACATACGTAGCTATTACCCTCGAAAACTAAAACTTTTGAAATAGGAAAAGAGCCTTTAATCACATTCTTTACCATGTGCAATCATAAAATAGTCTAATATCTTCATTTTTTCAACATACGTAGCTATTACCCTCGAAAACTAAAACTTTTGAAATAGGAAAAGAGCCTTTAATCACATTCTTTACCATTTGCAATCATAAAATAGTCTAATATCTTCATTTTTTCAACATACGTAGCTATTACCCTCGAAAACTAAAACTTTTGAAATAGGAAAAGAGCCTTTAATCACATTCTTTACCATTGCAATCATAAAATAGTCTAATATCTTCATTTTTTCAACATACGTAGCTATTACCCTCGAAAACTAAAACTTTTGACATAGGAAAAGAGCCTTTAATCACATTCTTTACCATTTGCAATCATAAAATAGTCTAATATCTTCATTTTTTCAACATACGTAGCTATTACCCTCGAAAACTAAAACTTTTGAAATAGGAAAAGAGCCTTTAATCACATTCTTTACCATTTGCAATCATAAAATAGTCTAATATCTTCATTTTTTCAACATACGTAGCTATTACCCTCGAAAACTAAAACTTTTGAAATAGGAAAAGAGCCTTTAATCACATTCTTTACCATTTGCAATCATAAAATAGTCTAATATCTTCATTTTTTCAACATACGTAGCTATTACCCTCGAAAACTAAAACTTTTGAAATAGGAAAAGAGCCTTTAATCACATTCTTTACCATTGCAATCATAAAATAGTCTAATATCTTCATTTTTTCAACATACGTAGCTATTACCCTCGAAAACTAAAACTTTTGAAATAGGAAAAGAGCCTTTAATCACATTCTTTACCATGTGCAATCATAAAATAGTCTAATATCTTCATTTTTTCAACATACGTAGCTATTACCCTCGAAAACTAAAACTTTTGAAATAGGAAAAGAGCCTTTAATCACATTCTTTACCATGTGCAATCATAAAATAGTCTAATATCTTCATTTTTTCAACATACGTAGCTATTACCCTCGAAAACTAAAACTTTTGAAATAGGAAAAGAGCCTTTAATCACATTCTTTACCATGTGCAATCATAAAATAGTCTAATATCTTCATTTTTTCAACATACGTAGCTATTACCCTCGAAAACTAAAACTTTTGAAATAGGAAAAGAGCCTTTAATCACATTCTTTACCATGTGCAATCATAAAATAGTCTAATATCTTCATTTTTTCAACATACGTAGCTATTACCCTCGAAAACTAAAACTTTTGAAATAGGAAAAGAGCCTTTAATCACATTCTTTACCATTTGCAATCATAAAATAGTCTAATATCTTCATTTTTTCAACATACGTAGCTATTACCCTCGAAAACTAAAACTTTTGAAATAGGAAAAGAGCCTTTAATCACATTCTTTACCATTTGCAATCATAAAATAGTCTAATATCTTCATTTTTTCAACATACGTAGCTATTACCCTCGAAAACTAAAACTTTTGAAATAGGAAAAGAGCCTTTAATCACATTCTTTACCATGTGCAATCATAAAATAGTCTAATATCTTCATTTTTTCAACATACGTAGCTATTACCCTCGAAAACTAAAACTTTTGAAATAGGAAAAGAGCCTTTAATCACATTCTTTACCATTTGCAATCATAAAATAGTCTAATATCTTCATTTTTTCAACATACGTAGCTATTACCCTCGAAAACTAAAACTTTTGAAATAGGAAAAGAGCCTTTAATCACATTCTTTACCATGTGCAATCATAAAATAGTCTAATATCTTCATTTTTTCAACATACGTAGCTATTACCCTCGAAAACTAAAACTTTTGAAATAGGAAAAGAGCCTTTAATCACATTCTTTACCATTTGCAATCATAAAATAGTCTAATATCTTCATTTTTTCAACATACGTAGCTATTACCCTCGAAAACTAAAACTTTTGAAATAGGAAAAGAGCCTTTAATCACATTCTTTACCATGTGCAATCATAAAATAGTCTAATATCTTCATTTTTTCAACATACGTAGCTATCTACTTCCCTCGAAAACTAAAACTTTTGAATAGGAAAAGAGCCTTTAATCACATTCTTTACCATTTGCAATCATAAAATAGTCTAATATCTTCATTTTTTCAACATACGTAGCTATTACCCTCGAAAACTAAAACTTTTGAAATAGGAAAAGAGCCTTTAATCACATTCTTTACCATGTGCAATCATAAAATAGTCTAATATCTTCATTTTTTCAACATACGTAGCTATTACCCTCGAAAACTAAAACTTTTGAAATAGGAAAAGAGCCTTTAATCACATTCTTTACCATTTGCAATCATAAAATAGTCTAATATCTTCATTTTTTCAACATACGTAGCTATTACCCTCGAAAACTAAAACTTTTGAAATAGGAAAAGAGCCTTTAATCACATTCTTTACCATGTGCAATCATAAAATAGTCTAATATCTTCATTTTTTCAACATACGTAGCTATTACCCTCGAAAACTAAAACTTTTGAAATAGGAAAAGAGCCTTTAATCACATTCTTTACCATGTGCAATCATAAAATAGTCTAATATCTTCATTTTTTCAACATACGTAGCTATTACCCTCGAAAACTAAAACTTTTGAAATAGGAAAAGAGCCTTTAATCACATTCTTTACCATGTGCAATCATAAAATAGTCTAATATCTTCATTTTTTCAACATACGTAGCTATTACCCTCGAAAACTAAAACTTTTGAAATAGGAAAAGAGCCTTTAATCACATTCTTTACCATGTGCAATCATAAAATAGTCTAATATCTTCATTTTTTCAACATACGTAGCTATTACCCTCGAAAACTAAAACTTTTGAAATAGGAAAAGAGCCTTTAATCACATTCTTTACCATGTGCAATCATAAAATAGTCTAATATCTTCATTTTTTCAACATACGTAGCTATTACCCTCGAAAACTAAAACTTTTGAAATAGGAAAAGAGCCTTTAATCACATTCTTTACCATGTGCAATCATAAAATAGTCTAATATCTTCATTTTTTCAACATACGTAGCTATTACCCTCGAAAACTAAAACTTTTGAAATAGGAAAAGAGCCTTTAATCACATTCTTTACCATGTGCAATCATAAAATAGTCTAATATCTTCATTTTTTCAACATACGTAGCTATTACCCTCGAAAACTAAAACTTTTGAAATAGGAAAAGAGCCTTTAATCACATTCTTTACCATGTGCAATCATAAAATAGTCTAATATCTTCATTTTTTCAACATACGTAGCTATTACCCTCGAAAACTAAAACTTTTGAAATAGGAAAAGAGCCTTTAATCACATTCTTTACCATTTGCAATCATAAAATAGTCTAATATCTTCATTTTTTCAACATACGTAGCTATTACCCTCGAAAACTAAAACTTTTGAAATAGGAAAAGAGCCTTTAATCACATTCTTTACCATGTGCAATCATAAAATAGTCTAATATCTTCATTTTTTCAACATACGTAGCTATTACCCTCGAAAACTAAAACTTTTGAAATAGGAAAAGAGCCTTTAATCACATTCTTTACCATGTGCAATCATAAAATAGTCTAATATCTTCATTTTTTCAACATACGTAGCTATTACCCTCGAAAACTAAAACTTTTGAAATAGGAAAAGAGCCTTTAATCACATTCTTTACCATGTGCAATCATAAAATAGTCTAATATCTTCATTTTTTCAACATACGTAGCTATTACCCTCGAAAACTAAAACTTTTGAAATAGGAAAAGAGCCTTTAATCACATTCTTTACCATGTGCAATCATAAAATAGTCTAATATCTTCATTTTTTCAACATACGTAGCTATTACCCTCGAAAACTAAAACTTTTGAAATAGGAAAAGAGCCTTTAATCACATTCTTTACCATGTGCAATCATAAAATAGTCTAATATCTTCATTTTTTCAACATACGTAGCTATTACCCTCGAAAACTAAAACTTTTGAAATAGGAAAAGAGCCTTTAATCACATTCTTTACCATGTGCAATCATAAAATAGTCTAATATCTTCATTTTTTCAACATACGTAGCTATTACCCTCGAAAACTAAAACTTTTGAAATAGGAAAAGAGCCTTTAATCACATTCTTTACCATGTGCAATCATAAAATAGTCTAATATCTTCATTTTTTCAACATACTAGCTATTACCCTCGAAAACTAAAACTTTTGAAATAGGAAAAGAGCCTTTAATCACATTCTTTACCATTTGCAATCATAAAATAGTCTAATATCTTCATTTTTTCAACATACGTAGCTATTACCCTCGAAAACTAAAACTTTTGAAATAGGAAAAGAGCCTTTAATCACATTCTTTACCATTTGCAATCATAAAATAGTCTAATATCTTCATTTTTTCAACATACGTAGCTATTACCCTCGAAAACTAAAACTTTTGAAATAGGAAAAGAGCCTTTAATCACATTCTTTACCATTTGCAATCATAAAATAGTCTAATATCTTCATTTTTTCAACATACGTAGCTATTACCCTCGAAAACTAAAACTTTTGAAATAGGAAAAGAGCCTTTAATCACATTCTTTACCATGTGCAATCATAAAATAGTCTAATATCTTCATTTTTTCAACATACGTAGCTATTACCCTCGAAAACTAAAACTTTTGAAATAGGAAAAGAGCCTTTAATCACATTCTTTACCATTGCAATCATAAAATAGTCTAATATCTTCATTTTTTCAACATACGTAGCTATTACCCTCGAAAACTAAAACTTTTGAAATAGGAAAAGAGCCTTTAATCACATTCTTTACCATGTGCAATCATAAAATAGTCTAATATCTTCATTTTTTCAACATACGTAGCTATTACCCTCGAAAACTAAAACTTTTGAAATAGGAAAAGAGCCTTTAATCACATTCTTTACCATTTGCAATCATAAAATAGTCTAATATCTTCATTTTTTCAACATACGTAGCTATTACCCTCGAAAACTAAAACTTTTGAAATAGGAAAAGAGCCTTTAATCACATTCTTTACCATTTGCAATCATAAAAGTCTAATATCTTCATTTTTTCAACATACGTAGCTATTACCCTCGAAAACTAAAACTTTTGAAATAGGAAAAGAGCCTTTAATCACATTCTTTACCATGTGCAATCATAAAATAGTCTAATATCTTCATTTTTTCAACATACGTAGCTATTACCCTCGAAAACTAAAACTTTTGAAATAGGAAAAGAGCCTTTAATCACATTCTTTACCATTTGCAATCATAAAATAGTCTAATATCTTCATTTTTTCAACATACGTAGCTATTACCCTCGAAAACTAAAACTTTTGAAATAGGAAAAGAGCCTTTAATCACATTCTTTACCATTTGCAATCATAAAATAGTCTAATATCTTCATTTTTTCAACATACGTAGCTATTACCCTCGAAAACTAAAACTTTTGAAATAGGAAAAGAGCCTTTAATCACATTCTTTACCATGTGCAATCATAAAATAGTCTAATATCTTCATTTTTTCAACATACGTAGCTATTACCCTCGAAAACTAAAACTTTTGAAATAGGAAAAGAGCCTTTAATCACATTCTTTACCATTTGCAATCATAAAATAGTCTAATATCTTCATTTTTTCAACATACGTAGCTATTACCCTCGAAAACTAAAACTTTTGAAATAGGAAAAGAGCCTTTAATCACATTCTTTACCATTTGCAATCATAAAATAGTCTAATATCTTCATTTTTTCAACATACGTAGCTATTACCCTCGAAAACTAAAACTTTTGAATAGGAAAAGAGCCTTTAATCACATTCTTTACCATTTGCAATCATAAAATAGTCTAATATCTTCATTTTTTCAACATACGTAGCTATTACCCTCGAAAACTAAAACTTTTGAAATAGGAAAAGAGCCTTTAATCACATTCTTTACCATGTGCAATCATAAAATAGTCTAATATCTTCATTTTTTCAACATACGTAGCTATTACCCTCGAAAACTAAAACTTTTGAAATAGGAAAAGAGCCTTTAATCACATTCTTTACCATTTGCAATCATAAAATAGTCTAATATCTTCATTTTTTCAACATACGTAGCTATTACCCTCGAAAACTAAAACTTTTGAAATAGGAAAAGAGCCTTTAATCACATTCTTTACCATGTGCAATCATAAAATAGTCTAATATCTTCATTTTTTCCACAGACAAAGCTATTACCCTCGAAAACTAAAACTTTTGAAATAGGAAAAGAGCCTTTAATCACATTCTTTACCATTTGCATGATAAAATAGTCTAATATCTTCATTTTTTCAACATACGTAGCTATTACCCTCGAAAACTAAAACTTTTGACATAGGAAAAGAGCCTTTAATCACATTCTTTACCATTTGCAATCATAAAATAGTCTAATATCTTCATTTTTTCAACATACGTAGCTATTACCCTCGAAAACTAAAACTTTTGAAATAGGAAAAGAGCCTTTAATCACATTCTTTACCATGTGCAATCATAAAATAGTCTAATATCTTCATTTTTTCAACATACGTAGCTATTACCCCCGAAAACTAAAACTTTTGAAATAGGAAAAGAGCCTTTAATCACATTCTTTACCATGTGCAATCATAAAATAGTCTAATATCTTCATTTTTTCAACATACGTAGCTATTACCCTCGAAAACTAAAACTTTTGAAATAGGAAAAGAGCCTTTAATCACATTCTTTACCATGTGCAATCATAAAATAGTCTAATATCTTCATTTTTTCAACATACGTAGCTATTACCCTCGAAAACTAAAACTTTTGAAATAGGAAAAGAGCCTTTAATCACATTCTTTACCATTTGCAATCATAAAATAGTCTAATATCTTCATTTTTTCAACATACGTAGCTATTACCCTCGAAAACTAAAACTTTTGAAATAGGAAAAGAGCCTTTAATCACATTCTTTACCATGTGCAATCATAAAATAGTCTAATATCTTCATTTTTTCACAGACAGCTATTACCCTCGAAAACTAAAACTTTTGAAATAGGAAAAGAGCCTTTAATCACATTCTTTACCATGTGCAATCATAAAATAGTCTAATATCTTCATTTTTTCAACATACGTAGCTATTACCCTCGAAAACTAAAACTTTTGAAATAGGAAAAGAGCCTTTAATCACATTCTTTACCATGTGCAATCATAAAATAGTCTAATATCTTCATTTTTTCAACAGACGTAGCTATTACCCTCGAAAACTAAAACTTTTGAAATAGGAAAAGAGCCTTTAATCACATTCTTTACCATTTGCAATCATAAAATAGTCTAATATCTTCATTTTTTCAACATACGTAGCTATTACCCTCGAAAACTAAAACTTTTGAAATAGGAAAAGAGCCTTTAATCACATTCTTTACCATTTGCAATCATAAAATAGTCTAATATCTTCATTTTTTCAACATACGTAGCTATTACCCTCGAAAACTAAAACTTTTGAAATAGGAAAAGAGCCTTTAATCACATTCTTTACCATGTGCAATCATAAAATAGTCTAATATCTTCATTTTTTCAACATACGTAGCTATTACCCTCGAAAACTAAAACTTTTGAAATAGGAAAAGAGCCTTTAATCACATTCTTTACCATGTGCAATCATAAAATAGTCTAATATCTTCATTTTTTCAACATACGTAGCTAGCTTACCCTCGAAAACTAAAACTTTTGAAATAGGAAAAGAGCCTTTAATCACATTCTTTACCATGTGCAATCATAAAATAGTCTAATATCTTCATTTTTTCAACATACGTAGCTATTACCCTCGAAAACTAAAACTTTTGAAATAGGAAAAGAGCCTTTAATCACATTCTTTACCATGTGCAATCATAAAATAGTCTAATATCTTCATTTTTTCCACAGACAAAGCTATTACCCTCGAAAACTAAAACTTTTGAAATAGGAAAAGAGCCTTTAATCACATTCTTTACCATGTGCAATCATAAAATTGTCTAATATCTTCATTTTTTCAACATACGTAGCTATTACCCTCGAAAACTAAAACTTTTGAAATAGGAAAAGAGCCTTTAATCACATTCTTTACCATGTGCAATCATAAAATAGCCAATATCTTCATTTTTTTCCACAGACTAGCTATTACCCTCGAAAACTAAAACTTTTGAAATAGGAAAAGAGCCTTTAATCACATTCTTTACCATGTGCAATCATAAAATAGTCTAATATCTTCATTTTTTCAACAGACGTAGCTATTACCCTCGAAAACTAAAACTTTTGAAATAGGAAAAGAGCCTTTAATCACATTCTTTACCATTTGCAATCATAAAATAGTCTAATATCTTCATTTTTTCAACATACGTAGCTATTACCCTCGAAAACTAAAACTTTTGACATAGGAAAAGAGCCTTTAATCACATTCTTTACCATTTGCAATCATAAAATAGTCTAATATCTTCATTTTTTCAACATACGTAGCTATTACCCTCGAAAACTAAAACTTTTGAAATAGGAAAAGAGCCTTTAATCACATTCTTTACCATGTGCAATCATAAAATAGTCTAATATCTTCATTTTTTCAACATACGTAGCTATTACCCTCGAAAACTAAAACTTTTGACATAGGAAAAGAGCCTTTAATCACATTCTTTACCATTTGCAATCATAAAATAGTCTAATATCTTCATTTTTTCAACATACGTAGCTATTACCCTCGAAAACTAAAACTTTTGACATAGGAAAAGAGCCTTTAATCACATTCTTTACCATTTGCAATCATAAAATAGTCTAATATCTTCATTTTTTCAACATACGTAGCTATTACCCTCGAAAACTAAAACTTTTGAAATAGGAAAAGAGCCTTTAATCACATTCTTTACCATTTGCAATCATAAAATAGTCTAATATCTTCATTTTTTCAACATACGTAGCTATTACCCTCGAAAACTAAAACTTTTGAAATAGGAAAAGAGCCTTTAATCACATTCTTTACCATTTGCAATCATAAAATAGTCTAATATCTTCATTTTTTCAACATACGTAGCTATTACCCTCGAAAACTAAAACTTTTGAAATAGGAAAAGAGCCTTTAATCACATTCTTTACCATGTGCAATCATAAAATAGTCTAATATCTTCATTTTTTCAACATACGTAGCTATTACCCTCGAAAACTAAAACTTTTGAAATAGGAAAAGAGCCTTTAATCACATTCTTTACCATGTGCAATCATAAAATAGTCTAATATCTTCATTTTTTTAACATACGTAGCTATTACCCTCGAAAACTAAAACTTTTGAAATAGGAAAAGAGCCTTTAATCACATTCTTTACCATTTGCAATCATAAAATAGTCTAATATCTTCATTTTTTCAACATACGTAGCTATTACCCTCGAAAACTAAAACTTTTGAAATAGGAAAAGAGCCTTTAATCACATTCTTTACCATGTGCAATCATAAAATAGTCTAATATCTTCATTTTTTCAACATACGTAGCTATTACCCTCGAAAACTAAAACTTTTGAAATAGGAAAAGAGCCTTTAATCACATTCTTTACCATTTGCAATCATAAAATAGTCTAATATCTTCATTTTTTCAACATACGTAACTATTACCCTCGAAAACTAAAACTTTTGACATAGGAAAAGAGCCTTTAATCACATTCTTTACCATTTGCAATCATAAAATAGTCTAATATCTTCATTTTTTCACATACGTAGCTATTACCCTCGAAAACTAAAACTTTTGAATAGGAAAAGAGCCTTTAATCACATTCTTTACCATTTGCAATCATAAAATAGTCTAATATCTTCATTTTTTCAACATACGTAGCTATTACCCTCGAAAACTAAAACTTTTGAAATAGGAAAAGAGCCTTTAATCACATTCTTTACCATGTGCAATCATAAAATAGTCTAATATCTTCATTTTTTCAACATACGTAGCTATTACCCTCGAAAACTAAAACTTTTGAAATAGGAAAAGAGCCTTTAATCACATTCTTTACCATTTGCAATCATAAAATAGTCTAATATCCTCATTTTTTCAACATACAGAGCTATTACCCTCGAAAACTAAAACTTTTGAAATAGGAAAAGAGCCTTTAATCACATTTTTACCATGTGCAATCATAAAATTGTCTAATATCTTCATTTTTTCCACAGTCAAAGCTATTACCCTCGAAAACTAAAACTTTTGAAATAGGAAAAGAGCCTTTATCACATTCTTTACCATGTGCAATCATGAAATAGTCTAATATCTTCATTTTTTCAACATACGTAGCTATTACCCTCGAAAACTAAAACTTTTGAATTAGGAAAAGAGCCTTTAATCACATTCTTTACCATTTGCAATTATAAATAGTCTAATATCTTCATTTTTTCAACATACGTAGCTATTACCCTCGAAAACTAAAACTTTTGAAATAGGAAAAGAGCCTTTAATCACATTCTTTACCATGTGCAATCATAAAATAGTCTAATATCTTCATTTTTTCCACAGACAGCTATTACCCTCGAAAACTAAAACTTTTGAAATAGGAAAAGAGCCTTTAATCACATTCTTTACCATGTGCAATCATAAAATGTCTAATATCTTCATTTTTTCAACATACGTAGCTATTACCCTCGAAAACTAAAACTTTTGAAATAGGAAAAGAGCCTTTAATCACATTCTTTACCATGTGCAATCATAAAATAGTCTAATATCTTCATTTTTTCAACAGACCTAGCTATTACCCTCGAAAACTAAAACTTTTGAAATAGGAAAAGAGCCTTTAATCACATTCTTTACCATTTGCAATCATAAAATAGTCTAATATCTTCATTTTTTCAACATACGTAGCTATTACCCTCGAAAACTAAAACTTTTGAAATAGGAAAAGAGCCTTTAATCACATTCTTTACCATGTGCAATCATAAAATAGTCTAATATCTTCATTTTTTCAACATACGTAGCTATTACCCTCGAAAACTAAAAATTTTGAAATAGGAAAAGAGCCTTTAATCACATTCTTTACCATGTGCAATCATAAAATAGTCTAATATCTTCATTTTTTCAACATACGTAGCTATTACCTCGAAAACTAAAACTTTTGAAATAGGAAAAGAGCATTTAATCACATTCTTTACCATGTGCAATCATAAAATAGTCTAATATCTTCATTTTTTCCACAGACCTAGCTATTACCTTCGAAAACTAAAACTTTGGAAACAGACCTAGCTATTACCCTCGAAAACTAAAACTTTTGAAATAGGAAAAGAGCCTTTAATCACATTCTTTACCATTTGCAATCATAAAATAGTCTAATATCTTCATT